>NW_024062171.1:0-114454 GCF_006381635.1 Hibiscus syriacus
TTTGCCCCTAGCAACTGGAAAATTGTGAGCGCCGGAGGGAGTTTCGGAAGTGTTTCAGATGGTCTAAAAAATGAGAAGAAAGTCAAGAAAGTTAAACTTAAGGTTGGTGGTGTTACGCGTACCATCGATGCCAAATCTGTAGGTGATAGTGCATTTGGCGCTGGGTCGACTTATTCGAAATCTTCTCGCTTTTCAGACGCCCCTCGATCACTTCAGAGATCAAGTATTAAGGTTGCTACCCTGCTATTATGCAGAATTCCCAAGTCACTATACTTTCCTGACTGTAGCTTTCAATACTCTTATCATGCAACTGTAACATACCATATGCATCTTTGAGCTCACTATGTATAGTTTGAGTCCTCGTAAATGAATCTTTTCTGCGTTTGTAAGTTCCGAATCTCTGGTGTCCACGGAAAGTTCAAAATTGTAAGAATATTTATAGAGCACCTTGAAATATATTGTCGAAAGTTCTGACCCTGGAAGCGATGGCCTTAATATTTTGTGGCATGAACTGATAAATGGACAGAGTTCTTATTGAGATTCCTTTTGTCTGATATGTAATTTTGTGTTGTGCAGGGCAACTCTGATGGCCACTTTACTTCCGAGAAGGATGGTTCTTTGCGAGGGGTTCGGTGGAAGGATTTCCCAAGAGGCGATTTAGGTGTAAACCAGGTACGTCATTCAACAGGTAGGGTACCTGCCGAGAATATCTCAACAAAGGGTATAGACAAGCATGAACCAGTCCGTAAGAGTAAGCGAGTTCCCAAGAAACGCTCATTAGAAGGAGTGCTTGATGATGCGGAAGATGATGATGAGATTCGATACCTTGAGAAGGTCAAAACAGCTAGAGTAACTGCTGATTATGGCGTAGAACATGGAGAAGATGGAGGAAGAAAACATCGGAGGATAGCCAAGGTAGTGACTAGGAACGTTGACGGTCTTTATGGCTTGGATGTCGGAGATTATGGTTCGTCAAGAATAAGCAAGGAGTCTAAGAAGTCAAGATCGGGAAGAACCTCCGAAGATACTGATTATGTGGAAGGGGATGAAGAATCGATTTCAGATGTTGAGCTAGAAAATAGGAGAAAGAAAACCAGAAAGGAAGTTGTAGATTTCCTGGGGGACAACAAGAAGGAACTGACTGTCACTACACGGCAGCGTGCACTGCAATCAGGCAAAGATGTCTCTTCTAGTGCTGCCGTTAGTCCGGTCGAGTTCCCGAATGGATTGCCCCCTGCTCCACCCAGAAGTTTGTATCGTATTAGTACTATTGTTGCTTTTGTTGCCTTTTCCATTCATGCTATCATCCAACATAATCTGATCACAGAGCAAAAAGAGGAACTCTCCGAAGTAGAGCTGCAACTGAAGAAAGCAGAGGCGGCTCAGCGACGCAGGGTGCAGGTCGAAAAGGCAGCTAGGGAATCTGAGGTATGCACCATTTTTCCCTCTTCGATTTTCCATATTTTCGAAAGGGCTGGGATGATTTGAGAATATGGTTTGTCCGATGACTCCCTCGGGAATGTCTAGAAGTTAGGAAAAATGCATATTATTAATGTTGATGTTAACTCTTAAGATGTCGAGATTAACTGCCCTCGATTTTTGCAGGCCGAAGCTATAAGAAAAATTCTCTGCCAAGATTCGAGCAGGAAGAAACGAGAAGAGAAGATAAAGAAAAGGCAAGAAGAAATGGCACAAGTAAAGATCATGCACAATACCTTCTTTCTATTCAAATCTTATCTTCCATCTCTGCATCTTGATCCTTCTTTCCTGCAGGAAAAAGCTACAAACTCCATAGTAGTTGCATCAGACTCTGTTAGATGGCTAATGAGCCCTTCGGGAACAATCGTAACATTCCCAAACGAGGTAGGCTTACCGAGTATATTCGATCCCAAGCCTTGCGGTTACCCTCCTCCTCGAGAGAAATGTGCCATTCCATCTTGTACAAATCCATACAAGTACCGAGATTCGAAATCGAAGCTTCCCCTCTGCAGCCTTCAATGCTACAAGGCTATGCACGAAACGCTTACCGCGTTTTAGCGAACGGAACTCGGCGGTATGATCAGGCAGCGAACTACGATCGTATCAGTTGTGTACCTAAGTCTGTGGATGGATGGTATACTTATGATACAATACCGATATAGGGAGTGTAGGAGATAAAGGTAACAATTAACAAGGACTTGAATATTGCTCTGTATACTAATGTATGATCATGATAATGATAGTGTTGTGATATTTGTATCCATTTTTGTTGAATATGAATTTTCTTATTATTTAGAAAAAACAAAAATATATTTACAAAAAAAAATAATAAAAAGAATGAAAATGACCAAAAAATAAATAAATAAAAAGTCGTCATGGAAATTGAGAATTTAACAAAGCTTTTGTTTGAATGGTTGCGTCGTAGGGATGGTAAACGGGCGGGTTGAGTTCGTATATTCTCTCTCCTATCCTCGTACCCATCTAATATGATTAAATCTACCATCCGTCCACCACCTATGATGGGTAAAATTTTTCAAATTCATACCCGTCCACGCGGGTACATTCTCAAATTCATCCCCACACCAACTACCCAACTGGAGACGTACTCGGCTAGACCCGCCTGACAGCAACCTTAAGTTATACATAAGCAACAAACATAAAACAAACATGTCCATTAAGAAGCATAATATTAGTCTCTAAATTCATACCTAATATTTGGTTAAATTATAATTTATATTTTATACAATATTAAGATTTATAAATTAGTCTCTAAAATTATACCTAAATTCATAATGGTCCAAAATTTAATGAGTATTTAGTGGGCGGGTGGATGTGGGGCGGGCGGATGCAGGGCGGATAAGGTCCCAAACCCATCCCCCGCCCACTACCCGCGACGGATACCACTTTCTAAATTCACACCCGTCCACTACCCACTAAAGTTATACCCATCTCCACCCCAATTGGAGCAGGTACGGTGCGAAGTCCACAAAATTGTACCCATTTGCTATCTCTAGGTTGTGGCATGACCAATGACATGTATCATTATATTCAGGGATGGATCGAAGATGGTTTACGACCACAATTATCTTTTAAATATTTTTATATAATTTAAATATATATTTTTATTGATAATTTTTTTTTTAAAAAAATTTAAATTAATTTTTTAGTCTTTGCATTTTTGGAAGTCGTATTTATATATTTATTCATAGTATTTATTCCAAATATTCTCAATAATTTGATAATAAACGCTCAATCACCCGCGGTAACTGTTGGTATTTAAACCTGTGATCTCTAATAATAACAATGATTCTTTTAACCACTGAAGTATCAACGGTTTGTGCGTGTTAATATAATTTCATTAATTATAATTGATATTTCCATCTAAGAAATCTACATATATTTATTTCTATATCAAATACATTAATATAAAATATGAAAATCTATGAAAGAGTAATTAGGATAAATTCAAAAAATAGATTAATTATAAATAAAATAACATTTTTTTAGTTATAAATATTTATCTGTAAGGATGACAACTAGACAGGATGAATTTTTGATTGATATTACACTATTAATAATGTTATATTTTAAAATATATGGTAAAATATGCATTTAGTACCTAAACTATTAATTTTGATATATTTTAATACTTAAACTTTCAATTTTTTTCAAAATTATATCTAACGTTTAGTTTTCATTTCATTTTAGTATCCCGCCATTAAAAACTTAACGTGTTTAGTACGTAAACTATCAGTTTTAGTACCTAAATTTTCAATTTTTTTTAAAACTTAACGATAAATTTGAAATGAGGATATTAAAATGAAACGAAAACTAAAGTTTTTAACGGCGGATACTAAAATGAAACAAAAACTAAACTTTAGGTATGATTTTGAAAAAGAATGAAAGTATATGTACTAAAACAGATCAAAACTAATAGTTTAAGCACTAAATGCATAATTTATCCTGAAATATAATATTGCGATGTGGAAATCTAGGTCCATTCACATTGTAATCATTTTATTTTCGTTGTTTGTTTTTCCCAATGATGGGAAGTGGGAAATTATTATTATTTTCTTGTTTTTTTCCCTCTCTTCTCTTCTTTAAGAGATAATTATGCACAAACTATGATTTCATTTTAAATTAGTCCCTAAATTATTTTTAAAAGATAATTGTGTATGAAGTTTTGAAAGTATGGTTTTATTTTAAATTAATCCTTACATTTTAAAACATTCTATATCAATCATTAAACTAACCCTATTCTAAATTGATCGTTAAACTTTAAAATATTTCATATAAATACTCAAACTATCAACATCATTATACTTTGATAATTTTATTAACATGTTAACTCTACTAGTTAAAAAATATAACCTATCTTTGAAGGATCCAAATGGAATGATACTGATAATTTGAGGATCAATATAAAATGTTTTAAAGTTTCATGACCAATCTAGAATGGGCCATGATTTGAGGACTAATAGATAATATTTTAAAGTTTAAGAACAAATTTAAAATGAGATTCGTAATTATGGATCTCGTGTTCTTGGAAATTCATTGTCAAGCAAACTGACTTTAAAATTGGTTCTTAAACTTAGAACTAATTTAAAATGACCCAAAAATTGTTCAACATTTTCCCGGAATTTATAAGGAAAGACAGCCTAATATAAGGTCAAGTAAAGGCGCAACAAAAAAATGTTAATTTTGTTTTAACATTTCCTGTGAAACGCTACCTAAAATATTAATTTCGTTATCTAAAATATTAATATTTTTAACGTTTCTGGTTGCAACCGGAAATGTTATGGAGAAAGTAACATTTTCGATTACAACCAGAAACGTTAAAATGTTAACATATTAGGTAACAAAATTAACATTTTAGGTAACATTCTACCGAAAATGTTAAAAAATATTAACATTTTCAATTGTGTCTTTCCTTAATCTTATATTAGACTGATGTATGGTATAACTACTCAAGTTTCCCTTAATGAACATCTATATCTTAGGATCATTATGATACCTCAATAATATATGTAGGATCGAGTGATAAAAATTTAATTTAGATTGATTTAAATATAATTAAGATTCTTGATTGACTAACCATTGACGTAGACAACGAGAAAAAGAATGGGCATTGCATAATGCCACGGGACTAGACGGCTGCTAGCAAGGAAAAAATAATAATTGAATGATATTAACATTTACTTTGATTCTAATTAATTTTTCTTCATTTTTGGTAAAAAGATATTAGATGTCTTTGTACTTTTAAAAAAATTAATGTGATGTTCGTATTATTTTTTTTAATGTGACATTTCAACTCAGAAAATAAGCTAAACGTGGTCATTTGACCAACATTTTTCGTCGTTGACTGTTATGGTATTGACAAAGCAATCTACAATGTTGACGTGACAGTTCCCGGTGGTTGATAACGTAATGAATAACATAGCAGATGAATTAAATTGGTAAATCATATGATAGATAAACTGTTACGTCAGTATCGTGGACCGTCATGTCAACATCGTGAACCGTCATGTCAACATCGTGAACGACTACGTTAGCACTGTAACAGTCAAATGACGAAAAACATCGATCAAATAACTACATGTTAGGCATGTAACCATCTATGAAAGCTCCCCAATTTATTATAGTAAACTGATTTTCAGGGATGGAAGATTGTGAGCATGTGTCCAGTGGCACGCAGCCAAGATAAATTTGTTGACCAACTCCATCCCTAACCTTGATTAAAGTGAATATTCCCATCCCTAACAAAGTCCTATACAATGACATAGTACAACTCTTCACGGTCCATCTTCCCCAAGGTCCCAAATTCAAAATAAAGTATGATACTTTTGTGTACAATGAAAGGATTGTCCCCTGCCCAAAGCAATAAAAACCAAATGAATCCTTTGTTTGATGAACAATTTCTCATTTTCTAGGTGTTCTTGTACACTGCAAAGGCAAAAGATTTCACGTTTTAGTTTTTCCCACCAACTAAACATAAGTTGGAATTGGAAAACCTGACACCCATCACGTGATTGTTGCTTTGAATCTTCTTCTTATTATACTCCACGCGCCCTTTTCTCTTTGATCCCTTTGGTCCAGGCTTGTGCAGTTGCAGATCTGCCAGTCACTGCCGGCCAAAAGTTCATTCTTTTGCTGTATCCCATAAATTTTCAAAGAAGGGTCTTCGCTTTTTGTGTTGTAAATCTGATTGGAGAGCTCTTCGGTTTGTTTATCTTCTCTGCGTTGGTGGGATTCTGGCCTAAAAACCAGAGGCGTTAATTGGTGTTTTTAGGTACAGGTGATTCATTCACCTTTGTTCTTTATCTTAGCTGAAGATTTACCCTTTAGCTGTTTGTGATTTGTTCTTTGATGCTTATAAAGCTGAAATATTTTCCTATTACCATTAAAGATAATGTTTAAATTGCAATTTCTCATGCTTTAGAGTATTAAAGATGATCTTTTTCTAGGTTTCTCCTTCTTCCTTTTTCATGTACAGAAATGGGGTTCATCTCCAGGAAGATCTTCCCTGCTTGTGGAAGCATGTGTGTGTGTTGTCCTGCTTTGAGGTCAAGATCTAGACAACCTGTTAAGCGATACAAGAAATTGTTGTCCGAAATATTCCCCAAGTCCACTGTGAGTAAAGTATTCACCTTTTATGTTCTTTTGGCTCATGAATTTTGGTAATGTGTTGATTGCCAGTAGATTCAGTACCCTATTGTTTGATGATGAAACTTACTATATATGTATTTGAGTTCTTGGTGCGGCCGTTTAAGCTTATCCGGTTGCACGCAATTTAGTTTTAAGGCCGGGGTTTGCAGTATAGAATCTTTGATCTTGCAATATGCCAGTCAAGGCTGCTAGAGTTATTCCGGATAACATATTTTCATGATCGATCGATTGTAGCTTGGAATGACCTAGGCTCCGAAAGACACATAGTCAAGTTCTTAGATGCAGATAATTAGCATTTTAGCTGAAGAGTTCTTCCCTTTGCAATGTACTTAATTTTTGATAAGCTGTAATTACAAAGTTAAAGCCTCGCCGTATGTTGCAGGATGCTCCTCCCAATGAAAGGAAAATTGCCAAATTATGTGAATATGCTGCCAAAAACCCTTTCCGAATTCCCAAGGTAGTAACGACTATGTTTCTTTGTTGCTCAAGTTTACATTAGTCCAACCTTTGATATATTACGCTGATTACTGATGTCGGCGAGGCTCCTTTTCTTTTTAATAGATTGCCAAGTATCTTGAAGAAAGATGCTACAAAGAATTGCGTTACGAGCACATCAAATTCGTCAATATTGTCACGGAAGCTTACAACAAGTTACTTTGCATGTGCAAGGAACAGATGTCGGTAACCGTTTCCAGTTTATTTGTTTTATTGTTCATTGTGTTGCTTGTGTTGTGTGGAATGGAATGTTCTTGTATGATAAACTTGCTTTTTTTACCTCGTAGGGCATGTTTTGCTGTTAGCTTGCTGAATGTTGTTAGTGAACTGCTCGATAACTCTAAGCAAGATGCTACGCGGATCCTTGGATGCGAAACCTTGACTAGGTTTATCAATAATCAGGTTAATGTCTGCTTTCCTTTTTTTCCTTTTTCCTTCTGAAAACGAAAAGTACAAAACTGATAGCACCTTTATACATAGGTAAGTTTAAGATAATTTTTGACGGTTATAACTTACCGCTTGATGCATGTCGAAAATGTTCTTCGGAATGCAATAGGTTTGCTATGTGAATGATATGGGAGGCTTTCTCGTGTCACCGATGTTAGAATACAAATAACTCAACTAGCTTTCTCATTTACTGCTGCAAGTGTTTTTATGAATCGTGATGCATTTGAAATTTGTTTTTCCTTTCCATACGTAATCGAATTACTATTAGATATTACTCATGCTTTGATCCGTTTCACTAATAGGCGGATGGAACTTACACACACAGCATCGAGAAATTTGTTCATAAAGTGTGTAAGCTGGCACGTGAGGATGTGAACGAACATCAGAGACGCCGCTTGAGAGCGTCTAGCTTGCAGTGCCTTTCTGCCGTGGTAGTTTAAAAAGTTCATTTCCTTTTCCATTTCTGAGTTCACAAGGATGATCATGTAATGAAGTAACTTTCTCAGTTTCCTACTTTTTCCATTGATCTCGAATCTCTTAGAATATGCCTTTGTGTTTTACTTTTGCTTCATAGGTTTGGTTCATGGCACAATATTCCTATATTTTTCCTGCTCTCGATGAGGTTAGTGCCGACTCTCTCCCTTAACGTGTAGCATCGCATTACTAATTGGCGGGGGAATAACGAATAACCTTCCGTCTCCAATGTGTGCTTAAAATGTTGATGTACCGAACTGCAGATGGTATATGCCATTTTGGATAACTATGAGCTAGATACTCGAGTTGATGACAATAATGAGAGAGAGCCCCATCATACTTGGGTAGATGAAGTGGTTCGCTGTGAGGGTAGAGGTGCGATTGTTGCCGGTGATGCCAGTCCTAGCAACATGATTATCAGGCCCCAATCAGAGAAAAAGGATCCCTCTCTTTTGACGAGGTAGCATAATTACCGAGCTGTAAAGGAGAACATTTATATGATGTAACAAACTATATTATGAAACATAGGTTGATGCCTTAGCTAAAGAAGGCATAGGCTGAGTTAGTAAAGGTTTTGATGGCTGTTTAGGGTTGTTTCTTGATTTTCTGTGTTTCGTAAGGGGATTACTATTGTTGTTTTCGTTGTAATTTATTATGATGAATAATATATAGCACTCTTTTCCCCCTTCCGCTGATTAAGGAGCTTCCCTATAAGATCCATTAATCAAGAAGGGGGTTTTTAACGAGGCTTAGCATTCTTATAAAAAAAAATATTATGAAACATAGAATGATAGAATGGTTTTCGATCCTTTTCAAGTCCCATCTGGTTTCCTAAATTGTAGTTTGTTTGGTTTTTTACAGGGAAGAGACTGAAACACCTAAAGTTTGGGCTCAAATTTGTATACAGAGAATGGTTGAGCTGGCAAAGGAGACTACAACGTTGCGCCAAGTACTTGATCCGGTATTTGTCTACTTCGATTCTCGGCAGCATTGGATTCCACAACAGGGATTGGCAATGGTGGTCTTGTCTGACATGTCCTACGGGGATGCTTCGGGTACATTCGTTTTTCATTTCTTTTAAAGGATCCACCAAATATGATCAATATTCAGTGATTTTACGATTTTCTTGCTGTTTTTTTGGTTTTCAGGGAATCACCAACTGATATTAGCAGCTGTAGTCCGTCATCTAGATCACAAAAATATGGCTCATGATCCTCAACTAAAATCGTATATCGTACAAGTTGCGGCCGCTTTAGCTACTCAAGTTAGATCCAGAGGGGCGCTTGCTGAAACTGGTTTTGTTAGTGACCTATGCAGGCATCTGAGAAAAAGTTTCCAA
Source organism: Hibiscus syriacus (assembly GCF_006381635.1). NCBI lineage: Eukaryota > Viridiplantae > Streptophyta > Magnoliopsida > Malvales > Malvaceae > Hibiscus > Hibiscus syriacus. Next base: position 9,401 of record NW_024062171.1, read on the forward strand.
GCCACTCTCGAATCAGTAGGACAGCAGGAGTCGAACTTAAATATCTTGCTTCGAAATTCCATTGAAGAGTGCTTGCTGGAAATAGCAAAAGGGGTAAATTTGAAGTGTTCTTTTTGGTACATTCTGGTGTATTTTATCCAGTGCTTTTAGTTTACTCGAGTTCCCATTGGTCTTTTACTAGATTGATAATGCACTACCTCTGTTCAACATGATGGCGATATCGCTGGAGAAGTTGCCTTCTTCTGGAGTTGTTGCTCGTGCAACGATTGGATCGTTGATGATAGTTGCTCATATGATTTCATTAGCATTAATCCTCTCGATCACAACTGGTACGATCCATTTCGTGTGCTTTTGCTGCCCTGATTATTTTTATATTCTATGCATTCTTTGCCTCTCCCTACTCTGTAGGTTCAGGTTTGCTGAAACTGAGATTCGGTATTTTCGTCAAATAGGTTTTTCCCGTAGCTCTTCTTGTTCAACTGATGAAAGCAATGTTGCATCCCAACATCGAGGTCCGTGTAGGAGCACACCAAATATTTTCAGCTCTTCTTATTCCAAGTTCTAATCGTCCTCGACATGAAGTTGCATCTCTGCATTCTGGTTGTGTCTATGAAACGAGAAGATGGCATTCCAACAATGCTTCTGCATTTGAATCCATATCAGCGTTACTTGAAAAGCTCCAAAGGGAAAAGGATGGCATCGAAATGGAAAAGAATGGTTATAGTATTCATGAAGATTTTAAAGGAAAGGACAATATCGAAGAGGACCGGAAGCAAGGCCTCGTCATGAAGAGTTCCCATAATATCTATAATATAACATCCATTATTGACAAAACAGCTGCATCAAACATGGTTGAGGCAGTAAGCAGTTTCTCAGTTTCATGATCATGGTCTATGTGCAATTATCTAGTTTACCACCCGTTCTTTTAATATGATCAATCTCCTGTATTATTTTTTTTCTCAGGAACCATATATCATGAAGTTGACAGAGGATCAGATAATGCAGTTATTGTCCGGCTTCTGGATACAGGCCACCCTTTCCGATAATATGCCGTCAAACATAGAAGCTATATCACATTCTTTTGCACTGACATTAATTTCTTTACAACTGAAGGTAAATCGAATCGCTACATGGTCTTTTTTACATTGTCCGTTTGCTAATAATCTTCTAAATTGTGATGTTGCAGAACATCAATGACAACCTCGTTGTTCGCTTCTTCCAACTTCCGTTGTCCCTAAAGAATATCGCATTGGACCCTAGCAATGGTATGTGCTATTAATAGGCAAGCTTTCATATCTTAGGATAGGATGTTTAAGTTGTTAACTTACATTGTTTCTTGTTGATGTTCTCAGGGATGTTAACTCCGGCATTCCAGCGATCGATTCTCATGCTGTCGATGGGAATGCTGATGTTTGCAGCTAAGATATGCCAAATACCTGATCTGATTGATCTCGTCAAGCCTGTAGTTCCGTTCGACGTAAGTTACTCTTTCCTTGAATCGTTTTAAGTCGTGTATCGCGACAAAGTTTGCAGTATTTGTGGTATATAACCCATTATATCTATAACCATGCTTATCTATTTTCAGGCTGACCCTTATCTCGGCATCAGCAAAGACTTTCAAGTATTCGTAAGACCTCAAGCAGATGTAAAAAAATTATGGACTTGTTACTGATAATCGGTTGGCCTCTTCTTTGCTATTGGATTTGCGGGATAAAATATATCAATCTGACGATGTCTTGATTGATATCTTGGTTCGAAATTTATCGACCATCACTGAGGTGGGACATATTATTAAGAGATGCTCTCTTTCTGTCTCTATAAAGTTTCTAAAGCTTATTTTTTGCTCTTGTTAAAGATGGAAGTAGATGATCTTACAACGCAGTTGTCCGAGCCATTCACACCCGATGATGCATTCATGTTCGGCCCTCGATCTATATTTGACTTGGACCACAATCAAATGATTCCCTATTCGAAACAATCACTTTCTTTTGATGAGGTATGCCTGTATATTAGCATCTTTTCGTGTGGAACCAACGTATAACTTAAAAAGCTTTTTGCATGTAATCTATCTCCGTGTTTCGGTGCTTCTGTGACAGGATATTCAAACAAGCTCATTACTTGAGGATGATGCAAGAAGTGAAGCATCTGTCGTCAACCTGTCCCACTTCATTCCGAAAGTGGCTGCGTCCCCTTCTGTGTCTCGTGTTACCGACATTGGGCAGCTCTTGCAATCGGTAATCTCTCATTTTCCTGTGAACCTCCGAAAACCATAGAACTTCCGTATGGGATTTTGTACGATCTTATATTCGTTAATATTACTGTGTTTTGTAGGCACTTGAGGCGGCTGGTCAAGTTGCAGCGAATTCCGTCTCTACATCACCTCTCCCATACGATACCATGGCTAGCCAATGCGAAGCATTTGGCACCGGTACAAGGAAGAAGCTATCCAACTGGTTGGCCCATGAAAACGGAGCTGCTGATAAAATTATACCAACAGTTGCTGCTGATAGACACGCGATGATGCTTCAGAAGGTAAAAAGAACACATTACTCACTTTTCATGACATTTTTTACTCAAAATGATTATGGTTCAAGCAGCAGCAGTGATTACTGAAAACAAATATGGCTACATCTCGATCATGATCCGCTTTGTCATTTTCATTTGCTGGTCTCTATCACAGATATCAAATGAAAGTGCTTTAACCAGAGCTGTCTCACAGATCGACCCATGCTTGTCTATGAGGTTGCCTCCCGCTAGCCCGTTCGACAACTTCCTTAAAGCAGCTCGGTGTTAAACAAGGCGCAGGGTGTCATAGTTGTTTATGTTGTAAAGCTTTAGAAACTGACTAGATTGTAACACTTAGGTTCGAATGAAACTGATAATTTGAGGGCTCACATTCCCAAACATTACTGATCCTTGTGTGCATTTTGCTCTTCAATGTTGAAAGAGCTAGTTTTAAGCACGGCATAGGATGGAGATCAAAGTTAGTCATTTTATGATCAAATGTATGTGAATATCTGTCCAAGTGGTTATTGGTTAAGGAAATGAGACAGGTGACTCGACCCATCGAGCCGTAGCCTCTCTAGATATTGTCGCTTGTGTATCTTCAGCGGACACGCCTTGCAACACTGTGTACCCTAAGCACTTGCAAGATTCGTAGCTCCATCGACATGAGCAGCTCTAATGTTGTAAAAATAAAGCTTCACATCCTCCTTCAATGCACAAGCTACAGAATGAGAGCCCAAATCAAAGAAATCTGGGGAAGTAAATAGCAAACTTTGAAGAACAACTGTCAACTCTCTTACAAAGCATAAAGCCGATTTCTACGAAGGTTAAAATAAAGTAACTTTAAACAGAGATAAAACACCTAAACAATTGAATGAAAGTTTAAACCAAAGTTAGAAAGAGGACCTGAATCTGAAATAAGTAGCATGTTCTGAGGAATCGAGGAGGATATTAAAGTATCCCTTGCAAGAAAAAACATATAAATAGATGCTGCAGAAATGGGAACAAGACAAATCGGAGCTATCTTATAAACATGATAAAACCAAATGATCAACGATGCCAATAAAATAATTGGTCATGGTAATACAAATCAGTTTTTTTTAAAGGTATCGGCTGCCGGAGATGTCATACAGATGCCCTTCAATGTCAGGAACAAAGCCTTTGTCCACCATTTCCTCTTTAACTATCTCATATGTTGTTCGGTTCGGGACCAAACCTTTCTCTAACATCTCATTAAGAAGTCCGTTTGCCTCTTCTAATTTTCCCTTCTTGCATAAACCCTTTATTAGCACATTGTATGTCACAACATTAGCCCGCATCCCTTCTTTCTCCATTCGTGTTTTAACGTTCAATGCTGCCCTGAGGTTTTCCTCCCTGCAATAGCCATCCATCAAAGTATTATACGTCACATGATTCGGCCTCAAGCCTATGTTAATCATCTCATCTAAGACTCTTGCAGCCTTTCTCGACTCTCCATCCTTGCACAAAGCACCTACCAGTATATTATATGTAACAAATCAACTTTCACACCTTTATTTTGCATTTCATCAATGAGCTTTCTGACGACCGCAATGTTTCCTTCTCTACATAAACCAGCAATTAAGCAGTTATATGTTGAAACATTAGGGAAAACACCTCTATCCACCATAGATTCACGCAGAGCGAATGCATCTTCCATCCTCCCATCCTTACAATAGGCATCTATCAGGGTATTATATGTTATAACAGTAGGAGCAATTCCTCGTCTTACAACATCATCGAACAAGTCAGTGGCTTCCTTCATCTTACCCTTCTTACAGTACCCATTTATAAGTGCATTGTAAGTAACAACATTCGGCTTCAAACCCGATCCTACAATTTCATCCAGCATACAAAAAGCATCATCAAGCTTCCCTTCCAAACAGAGTGTATTAATCAAAGAATTATATGTAACCACAGTAGGTTTCATACCCTGTGTCTGCATTTCCCCAAACACCTTCATAGCTGCTGATAAATTCTCATCCTTACAAAACCCATCAATCAATATATTGAAAGTAATCTCATTAGGTCTAACTTCATTGGCAATCATTTCCTTCAAAATAGCATCCGCTTTGTGCATTTTCCCGATCCGACCTTTCTTACAATAACCACCAATAAGAGTATTATAGGTAATTACATCTGGCATGATCCCCCATGCCTTCATGTCCTGAACAACATCACCAGCCTTATTCAATTTCCCAACTTTACACAGTCCATTGATCACAGTATTAAAACTTATCAAATTAACCTCAATTCCTCCTAATCATCTCTTTATGGACATATTCCATATATCCAATCTTCTCCTCCCTCACCAAAGCACTCAACAGAGGATTACACGACGAGACCGATAACTTAAAACCATAGTCACCAGTTCTCTTAAAAGCCTCAAATCCTAAATCAATTTTCATATGATTCACATAAGTCAATATCAACATATCAGCAATTATTGAACCAGCACAAAAACTATCACCAGATATTGAAATGGCATGAAAAATAGAAGAAACTGAAATGGGGTTCTCATTCTTCAAAAAGCCATGTAAGAAAGATCTCATTTTCGGATACTCTTTAGAATTTGCAAGATAATGTAACAGCATACAACTATGATCTAATGAATGGGAGAGATTGAATTCTTTCTCTGACCATTTATAGTACCTACAAGATATGAAGAAAAATCGAATAAACACAAAGGAAAAGAAAGAAAGAAAAAATTGGGTACACTTCAAGCTGGGTTCTTTAGAGTAGTACCTTAGTGTGAGGCACGGGTCAATCCCAGAATCAAGCAGCTGTTGCAGAAGTGTGGTGGGGTTTTCGTTTTGGAGATGGGTTTTGAGGCTTCCCCAGTGTTGTTTTGATATGAGTTCGGTTACGATTGGTAATGGAGTGTTGTCTGAAGAGAATGGCCTTAGGGAGTGTTTGTTTCCCGGGAAAATGTTCCCCACTCTAAATTTTCCACGGAAAAGGTTGGGCCTTGGATACATCTGGTAGAGATTAATTATAGAAGATATGAAATTGATATGTGCACGAATAAATTAAGGGAGGAATTGAAGAAGAATTAAGGGAGGAATTGAAGAAGAATTAAGGATCATGAAGGAAGAAGATGAGAATGTTGTAGTTCTCTTTCGATTGGGTCTATACTCCAAAAGGGCAAAACTGTAACTCACGTAAAAAATCCAAGGGTTTAGGAAAGGTTTTACCTATTAGTAAGCTTCATCTTCGACCTCCGCTAAAACCCAATTTTCCTCCTTCAAGCTTCTTCGCCAATGGTGCTTTTCCCATTGCCATTTTAACCATTTTTGTCAAACAGGATTCCATTTCTGCCCCTCCGATGCTGAAACTCCTTTTATCCTCCTCCAATCGTGTACACTGCATCACCACGGTAACTCCTAGCCTCCGAGTTAAGCATGACTCAAATTCGCTCTTAGATGCAGTGGGTCGATTCACCGGATTGACTCGGCGGAGCCCTACGAATTCGCTCTTCAGGGCTTTCTTCTGTTCTGATTCCAGTGATGGTTCCGGATCAGGTTCCGAGACCCAACCGGTGGTTGAGGTCGAGGAAAAGGGAGTTGAGTCCGAGTCCGATGGGTCTGACTCGAAAGCATCGTCAGCTATCGTGCCGGCTTACCCCAGGCCAGAGGATTACTTGACGGTTAGTTTCGGAAATAATGAATCTTTGAAGGGAAATGGATGACTGGAAAATGCTGTTGAATTTTACTTATGTAAAGTTGGCCCTTTCATAATCTTTCTCGTGAATTTTCTTTGTTTTTGACATTAACAGATCATGTGTAATGAGGTGGCATGATTGGAGTTGATAAAATGAGAGTACATTTGTGAATCCGTAAATTGTTTTTTTATTGAATATTTTTCTTGATCATTGTGTAACAACAAACTGTGAAGAATTCTACTTGATCACATTTGTCGAAATCATGAACTGTATTTTCGAAGAAAGCTCTGTATTTGTTCTCTCCTAGATTTGGTTAAACACATTCTTTTTCTTTTTTGTTTGCAGGTTTTGGCTTTACCTTTGCCACATAGACCTCTTTTCCCAGGATTTTACATGCCTATTTATGTTAAGGTAGATCCTGCTATCTATTGTCATGGAGTATGAAATTCTCCCCTTGCTTTTTTCCTTAGGGTAGTGACTAGTAATATTTATGGACTACATTGTTGAACTCTTGTAGAGTTATGATTTATAGTTGACGTTGATGAATTATAAATTTGGAGCAATTTTTTATCAATTCGATTGTAGGTCATATCTCGACCCTTCAAGTGGCACCATTTTATAGATTTGAATTTTTACCACAAATCTGTGGTTTTGTAGCTCTAGAGAAGTCCACTCTATGCTGTGATTTATACTATTTAACAGTGGTGAAAATATCATGTTTTGTTTGTGGCTTGCAATATTATCTAGGCATGATGAGGTCAATGGATTCTCTTACCAACATGCTTTGTGAGCAGGATCCTAAGTTGCTAGCAGCTTTACAAGAAAGCCGGAAAAGGCAAGCTCCATACGCCGGTGCTTTCCTTCTTAAAGATGAACCAGGGACTGAGTCCAGTCCTGGTTCTGATTCAGAGAAAAGTGTATATGATATTAAAGGAAAGGAGTTGTTTAATCGTCTTCATGAAGTTGGCACCCTTGCTCAGGTATCTATTTTTGTTGCTATTCTTTTAGTTGAAAGGTATTGATGTATCTTGATTAGTGTTAAATACAATAATATGAGTTTCAGTTTGATAAATATGCAACAATATAGTGTGTTCACTAATACATGCATCTATGATATGATATTTTCAGATTTCAAGTATCCAAGGAGATCAGGTTATCCTTATTGGTCACAGGCGGCTTCGAATAACAGAGATGGTGGGTGAGAGCGATCCTAAATATATCGTTTTAGCCTATGATAATCTGGTGTTGGTGTAAAAGCATATTCATCATAAATAATTGGAATGTTTGTTGATGCAACACCTTCTGAACTTAAAAACATCATGGTTTCTATACTGGTCAGTGAAGATCCCCTTACAGTCAAAGTGGATCATCTCAAGGTATGTTGTCGACTTGTCTATATGTTATCACTTCGAGAATTTTATGTTGAAAATTCAAACACGGTGAATAGTTTATTAATCTATTGATTCACCGGTTGTCTTTATCCTGCAGGAAAAACCTTATGACAAGGATGATGACGTCATAAGGGCAACTTCCTTTGAGGTTATATCAACCCTAAGAGATGTTCTGAAAACTAGTTCCCTTAGGAGGGATCATGTTCAAACATATAGTCAGGTCTTTCCTTCTTCCAAATTTTAATATTTTCTTTATATTTCTTTATATCTCTCTTTGTATTTTCTAGAGTTCCTAAGTTCTTCTCTGTGTATTTGTACTTTCCTCCAAATATTCCCTCAAAGGAGGTGGAGCCTCCATTGAGTTGGTATTTCTTCACGTCAATTGCCTGCACCAGAAATTGTTATATGTTCATCAAATTTCTATCGAAATCTATTATCTGTTTTGTTCACTTAACTTTCTCGAGTTAATTGTGAAATCCTTTTTCTTTTTCCTTATAATGTTTTGCAGCATATAGGTGATTTCAATTTTCCAAGGTTAGCAGATTTTGGAGCTGCAATATCTGGTGCAAACAAACTGCAATGCCATCAAGTTCTTGAAGAGTTGGATGTAAGTGGCTTCAATACACTGTGATGTTGATTACTTATCTTTGAGATCTATTTCTGGTTTAGTTGGTTTTGTATTTGGGGATATCACAGGTCACAAACATCTTTTATGTGAATTATTATGGAATAGGCTCTGGCACCTATTTGTTTGTGTTGTATATATTTGGAGATTTAAGTAGTTATTTCCTTCTCTTGAAATCGTTCCACTGTTTCCATTAGGTGCATAAGCGATTACAACTTACACTGGAGTTGGTAAAGAAGGAAATGGAAATCAGCAAGATTCAGGTATTTGATGCCATTGAATCTCCTTGCACCTGTACATTATTTAAATCTTTTTCTTTGTTATCTTCGGTAGGTCTAAATCATTCATGCTTATTTTTAGGAATCAATTGCGAAAGCAATTGAGGAAAAGATAAGTGGTGAACAATGCCGGTACTTGATGAACGAGCAGCTTAAGGCGATAAAGAAGGTATTTTATTCTGATAAATTATTAATGATGTTTCTCTTAGGTAGTACTATTTCTTTTACCAATTTATCTTTCTAAAATACAGTCAAATTTGCCCCCATGTGATCATTTCATTTTCTGTAAACTTGTCTCTATTCTTTTTTCCAACGTTTTATCCTCTATAGAAATTTGAATGAATTTCATGTGTTCTGGTTCAGGAACTCGGGTTGGAAACGGATTTGTTTCATGTCTTATTTGGCCGAATTACAATATAGTATTTACCTGCTTGCTTTTCCTTTCTTTTTCTCCCCACTTTTACGAAATAATTATCGCATGGATGGATGCTCTCCTTGGACGTAATTTGTTGTTGAAGTCATTTTTCGTATGGATGAAGAACTAGTTTAATCTTTTTAATTTTAGATTTGAAATGGAAACTATTATTGTCACATTTAGTATACTTTTTCTGTTCCTTTCTTGCAGCAAAATTTAGGGAAAGACTTGAACCAAATAGAGAGAAATGCCCACCTCATGTCCTGCAAGTTATGGAAGAGGAGCTAACAAAACTACAGCTGTTAGAGGCCAGTTCAAGTGAATTTAATGCAACTCGTAACTATCTGGATTGGTTAACAGTACTGCCTTGGGGGAATTACTGGTTTGGTTTGCTGCGATAAATGTTAGGACTTACACGAATTCTGATCTGAATATGATTTGACATTGATGTCATATAAATATATTTCTTAAATGTTTCCTGATTTGCGCACACAAATGATTGTGATGTTACGATTTGATAATCAGGTTTTGTTCACTGTGGCACAAATAGTTCAATAGGGATGCTTGATAGTGAGGCAGAATAACTAAGGAACAACTGGGAAAATTTTAATAGTTCCATGTGTATATATAAGTCTAATGTTATTTGTTTCTCTATGCAGTGATGAGAACTTTGATGTTATCCAGGCGCAAACAATTCTTGATGAAGACCATTATGGATTAACTGATGTTAAGGAAAGAATATTGGAATTTATAGCTGTCGGAAAACTCAGAGGAACTTCACAAGGTTGGTCAAGTTCATTTTCTTTTATAGATTTGTTTTGATGTTTAGGTGAAAGGAATGTTTTATATTCTTTCTGTGGGCCACAATTCACCTTTTCCACTTGTGTTCCATGTTGGTGAAGTGGCGTTGACCAATCTCCACTTTGTGCCTAAATATTCTAAACAACAGATTGCAGTGAGAGTAAATCTCACACGAACTAAAGCTAGTAAATATATTTGGCAGCTCTGTTGTGTAAATTATTGCATGCGATAATTAACTTATTCGTTATGGATGATCAAATGTTTCAAAAATTTCAGTTGAATTTAATATACCTCTGTCCCAGTAAGAATTGAGGTGGTTTTAGGCTTCTGTCGAATGAATAAAAATCTCGAGAAACCAACCTCTTTTGTCCTATTTTCTTTAATATAGTAGCCTTGGCTATGCTCTTGTAAGGTTTTAAGGAATAGGGTTGATATAGTGAGCTCCTACCAGTTTGAGTTTGATCTTGTTGAGTCAAATCATCATTAGGCTTCAACATTAATGCATACAGTTGAAGGTGTACAAAACTGACTATCTGTTTAATAACAGCAAAGGCTCATTCATGATCTTTTTGATGGGTTGCAGGTAAAATTATCTGTCTCTCAGGCCCTCCCGGTGTGGGAAAAACTAGTATTGGCCGTTCCATTGCCCGTGCTTTGAACCGCAATTTCTATTGGTTCTCTGTTGGAGGTCTGTCTGATGTTACTGAAATCAAGGTAGTTGCACGCCTTGTTATCTGATTGTTATCAGTAAATGTCTGATATCCTCATTGACTTGATTCCTTGCTTAAATCCAAATTAATGACCAGGGGCATCGGCGGATGTATATTGGTGCTATGCCAGGAAAGATGGTGCAGTGCCTGAAAAATGTTGGGACTGCAAACCCTCTTGTTCTAATTGATGAGATAGACAAGGTATCTTAAAACCTAATGTTCAAAAACTTTGCATGGATGGTGTGTTTTAGGGTACTACAGTGTTCCGCTCTTCACTTCCTTGAATATTGGCTTTCTACCATTTATCTTCTTGAAATTAATCAGTTGACCCAGTTCAATTCTAAAACAATGGCAGCTGGGAAGAGGACATGCTGGCGATCCCGCAAGTGCTTTGCTAGAGTTCCTTGATCCTGAGCAAAATGCTAACTTTTTGGACCACTATCTTGACGTCCCAATTGATTTATCGAAGGTATGTTGGTTTATGATTTAGAGGATCACGCTAGCTTGCCTTTCAATCATTTTCAAGCATTTGTGTAAGATTTAAGAGGTGAACCGATGCCTCACATGCCTTAAGCATATGGTTGCAGGTTCTATTTGTTTGCACAGCAAATGTTGTGGACAACATACCAAATCCTCTCTTGGACCGAATGGAGGTCATTGCTATTGCTGGTTACATCACCGATGAGAAAATGCACATCGCTAGAGATTATCTGGAGAAAACTGCACGAGAAGAATGCGGTGTCAAACCTGAACAGGTTTTTCCTCTCTATACCTGCTCTTTTTTTGTCCACCCTTTCCCTCAACATCCGTGTCTGCGCATCCATGAGCAGTTGTGTAACATACAAGCATGGCGATCCAAAATGGAGAATCGCTGTTTGGATTAAGTCGCTTCCAATCTCTAAGTTTGAACAAACATGGAATCCAACTTGAGTTGGTATAAAAATCTCTCTTTTTTCATGCATGTAATAAAAAGCACGATCGGTGGCTTTGAATCCCTTGTCTGTGATAAATCCTGAACTAAGTTACTATAGTTTGTGCCGGTAATGCTGATATCAGCTAAATAGCAAATTACCTCATACATGTTATCTTTATTTCAATTTTATCACGGCGGTATTTTTGACTTCTCATCAAGCTGTTTCTTCCAGGATGACTGATGCAGCTCTTCTTGGCCTAATAGAAAACTACTGTCGAGAAGCAGGGGTTCGGAACCTTCAAAAGCACATAGAAAAGATCTATAGTAAGGTTTGCACAAAGAAAATAACTTAAATTTTGCGATGGTTACTAGGTTTCAGTCATAAAGCATTACAGTGAACAGTCATATGGGTTCACATGAACTTGCACTGCACTCTTTATCTCCAGTCATATATCTCTAGGAATTCTGTGAAATCTGGATATTGATTAGAACCATGGTGTATGGTAGATTTCTCTTCGACTTGTCAGAGAAGGATCATCAAATGAGCCTGATATTAGTGAAAAGGCGGTCGAACCTGCTGATTCCAAAGCAGAAGTTGACAATGAATCTGATCATCACGCAGCTGCAAACAAGACTAATGTCGATGATGAATCAGTAGGGAATACAAGTCATGAATCTGAAACCTCAGTTCAGGTTGACACAGTTCAGACAAATGACCAGCCCAAGGATTCAAAGGTATTTTAAAAGTTATTCATTTCTAAAAGGTGGTTTGGGAATTCGGGAAAACTTGCTTTAGTTGCGTAATCTGGTTACTTATTCCTTTAGTTGCTCATTCAAAATACTTTTCCTGCAGGATGCAACAGACAGTAAAGAACATCATGAAACTGAAGCATCCGAGGCAGTTGAGAAGGTGTTGGTGGATACCTCAAACCTAGCCAATTATGTCGGGAAACCTGTTTTCCATGCAGAGTGCCTCTACGATCAGACTCCTGTTGGTGTCGTGATGGGTCTAGCTTGGACTTCCATGGGTGGTTCCACCTTGTACATTGAAACAACACTGGTTGAGCAAGGAGAGGGGAAAGGGCCCCTTCATCTCACCTGTCAACTCGGAGACGTCATGAAAGAAAGCGCACAGATTGCTTACACACTTGCTAGAGCCATTTTGGTGGAGAAAGAACCAGATAACCCCTTCTTTGCCAATTCCAAGCTTCATCTCCATGTACCCGGTGGAGCCACCCCAAAGGATGGACCGAGTGCCAGTTGCACCATGGTCACTTCATTGGTATCCCTTGCCATGAAGAAGCCTGTTAGGAAGGATCTAGCAATGACCGGAGACGTCACTGACCGGGAAGATTCTTCCAATCGGAGGGGTAAGCTAAACAGACCCTTCATTTATTCACTTTTCCGGGTCATATATCACAGCGTAAACTTAAGAGAACTACTTTTTCAATAGGTGAAGGAGAAAACAATAGCAACAAAGAGGAGTGAAGTGAAGACGATCGTGTTCCCGTCTGCTAACAGACGTGATTTCGACGAGCTTGCTGAAAATGCAAGAGAAGGTCTCGATGTTCATTTCGTCGACGACTACAGACAGATATTCGGTTTGGCATTCGAATATGACGATAATAAGATGGGAAATTAGGTTCTTATTCCCAACCAATGGTCCAGAAAGGTTTTTGCCTGAATATTCTTTTGTAACTGATCCTGGAAACCAAAACCCAGATTTATATGGTGAATCACATCAAAATTTTCAGACTTCAAATCAATATTGATGCAGGGTTTATCTTTTCTTTCTTTATGAAAATCAAAGTATATACCTTCATTATCATAATCATAAAGTTTTCCACATTTCATATTAAGCCTTCCATCTTTACATATTTTTAAGTTTGTGAAAGCATCGTTTTAGTAAATTATAATTTCTTCATTAGTATTTGTTCATATTCTTTCTTAATTAGTGATAATGTATACACACCCTACAAGAGTAATAGTTTGAACTCAAAACATCTAGAGAGAACAATATTCATTTTAACCATTCTTCATACAATCGATCTATAGATTTATGAAGGCAAAAGGGTAACTTTTGCCCCTGTAGTTGACCCGTTTTATCATTTTTACCATATCGTATTTTCGCATCAATTTAGCCCTCGAAGTTGCTAAATGCATCAATGTTTAAAATATGTACTATTTTCTAAGGTTTTAAGTTAAAGTTTAGGGTTTAGAGTTTATGGATTTGAGATTGTGTTATAGTTTGGAGTTTAGGGTTTAAAATTTAGGGTTTTAAGTTAAGTTAAGGTATAGAATGATGTAATTAAAGGACTAAATTGATGCGAAAATACATGGACGAAAATGATAAATTGAGTCTGTTACAGGGACATATATGACTCTTAAGCCATTTATAAATGTCACCATTATCAAATCGTAGACCTTGTCTCGTTAGTATTTTCCATTACAGGTCCATAGATACACTATGCTACATGTACAATACTTGTAATTAGAGATGGATGCATGATATAACAATGGACGATTTTATAAAATTTTAAGAAAATATAAATCTATAAAATAAAAAAAAATAAAAAAAATCCAATTGAAAATATAAAAAAGTCAAATATTAATGTCTCATTTAGCCCATGATGTGCAATAAGTTTTGAGTGGAGAGTTTTACAGTACGGTAACTTTAATATACGATTAAAGCTGGTAGAAAAAATAACAAAACTGGTAGAAATTAAAGGTGTTATTGGTTTTGTTATTATTTTTTTTAACAAAACCGATAAAAATTACCGGAAACATTATTATTTCTATCTAAAATATTAATGTTCTCAACATTTCCGATAAAATGTCTAATAATAACAAAACTGATAGAAAAAATAACAAAACCGGTAGCACTTTACCAAATCCGATAATACGACTAATAATAACAAAATCGGTAGAAATAATAACGTTTCCTAAATACTGTTTTCGCTAGCTGATTGAATGTATACATCATTGTACTCTGTATAGCTGAACCTAATTTATGGTGATTGATATTAAAATATTTCTTTTCGTTCCATTATTTTAATCAGTATTTATTCTTTTTCTCATGCAAACTCTTTACAGCGATTTGTCGTCCACAGTACGATGTCCAAATCGATTGAAAGTTATTATCAAGAGTCTGGGAGGGCTGGAAGAGATAACGGCAGTGCCGTATGCATTGCTTTATACCAGAAGAAGGATTTCAGTCGAGTCGTGTGCATGTTACGAAACGGGCAAGGTTGCAAGAGCCAAAGCTTTAAAACAGCCATGGCTCGAGCTCAGAAAATGCGAGAGTACTGTGAACTTAAGGTTTGGTCGGCGACCCTTTCTCGTTTCTTTTATTACCGACGCTATAACTTGTTTCTTACGCCGGAAGTCATCTTTTCTAGGATGAATGCCGGAGAAAAATCCTACTCGAACACTTTGGAGAGCCTTTTGACAGAAAAGCTTGTAAAAATGGTTCAAACCCGTGTGATAATTGCCTCGGGTCATCCTAATCACCATAGGCATGAATGTCAGTGTACGTCGCAGCTAAGATGTAACGAGGGCACGATGATAAAGACCGGGGGACAACAAAGGCGAATATCGATCGAGTACTTCTTTTCGATTTTTGATGAAGAAATGATCTCTTATGCATTTGGTTCACGAAATGTAAGATACCAGCGGAAATAAAAGATTATCAGGGAATAAGATTACCGTGAATGTTGTATTTGGTGTTTGGTTGATTTAGCAGGAATACGCGTCGATTTTTGATGAAGAAATGATCTCTTGTGCGTCGATTTTTTATTTAACTTTGATTATATTTGGAAATTTATAATTTTGAGATCCAACATTTTCGGTTATAAAAAATAAAATTGTTTTTTTATTAAACGATGTGATTCAATTCTTTAATATTTGTTTAATAGTTTTAAATAGAATTTTAAAAATAAATTTTGAAACATATATAATTTTTTTAGATATTATTACTTTAAAATATTTAAAAAATAAAAAATAAAATTTTAGTCACAATTGATGGAGCAAATAAGATATTTTTTGTTAATTTAATATACCACATTACCCTTAACGATAGTTAATTGTTAACGCTTCTTTTTAACGAAATCTAAAATTTAATATTCATTTTATAATTTTTTTTAAAAGTTGAATTACCAAAATAACATTTAATGACTATTTATAAACTTTTTTTCGGTACATGACACTTTATTCGTTTTAAGTTACTTAATTCAGTTAAAAGTGTTTTTTTTAGAATGTAAAAAAATAAAGGTTTATTATATAGGTTGGTCCCTAAAAGTTGGCAACTTTTTTGAATTGATAGCTGAACTTTGTTGTCTCGAATTAGTGTCTAAATTTGATTTTTTCCCTAATTGAAAATAAGTTTCCATTAGACTCCTAAAGTATTTTTTTTAATCAAAATAGATGCCTAACATTTACTATGTTATCATTTAAGGTGTCTAAAATTTTATTTCGTTAATTTTTTTATAAAAAAAATAATATTTAAATCTTCTAATTTTTCTTAAATGGTAAGATATTAGGTAGCGACTGAAGGTTTGAGTGGCTCAATTTTGGTATAGACAATGGTGTAGTCTAATCGTTGACAATGAACAAGCGATGATTGGGTGAAAAATAATCTCGTGCCGTATGATTAAAGACTAAATATTATAATTATTTTGTTTCAGACGATGATGTGCAACAACAAGAGAGAAGACTCACTAATAGAGTCTGACGATAAAACGATGACTAATAATGATAGATTCGATGATCACATAAGAGTCAGAGATTTGAGCTTTAAGGATTTAGAGATTTGTAATCGTTTATAGATTTCTAAAACTTTTTAAAAATTAATAATTTTATTTTTATAAATAAAATAAAAATACAGATGAGTAGTGGTTTTTTAGTAGTTAATGTCAAGCATCTTAAATCATAATTTTTGTTCTTATTTTTCAATTAAGTTTGTTTTTCCAAATTGATAATTGATTCTTATGTGGTCCTTCAACAACCTATTAGGTTATGGAATGTTGTACATCAAAATCATGTCATCAAATTTAAATGGTTGTTGGAGTGACTAACTTGAGAAAATTTACCAACTTCAAGTATCAATTTATATAATAAGCCAAAAATAAATAGTGGAAGTGGGGGTGCAAATGGAGTCCTCCAACCAAATAATGAAGGGTCCTAAGCCAATGGTGAAACTCCCCCATGTGGGCATGCATGGCATTGGTGACAAAAGTTAGATGACCAAGACACCATTTTTTTTTCTTCTTCTTTTCCCCCTTTTTAAATTGATTCATTTCACAAGACAACAGCCTTGGGTCTTTAAATCACTTCTTCTTCAAAATTTAATGTTCAAAACCAGACATTTCTTCCACTGTTAAACCCTCCCATGGTTGTTTTATTTAAAAAAAAATGACTTTCTACTTCTAAATATCCGGTATCAACCAAATCTGTGTCTTTATCTCTGCTAATGGTTGAAAATATTGAAGCTTTTTGTTCAGTTTAAAGAATTCCCAGTTAGGTTTAGCTGTTTTTATGCAACCCCATTGTGAAAATGAAGGAGCTTGGTACTTGGATCACGGAGATCTGATTTACATATTTTGGGGGTATTTTACACATGAAAATGCTTGATTTCTCTCTCATCAAATCACTTGCTTGAATCTGATATTCATAGGCTCTCATTATCTGTTAAGCTGATGAGCAATGTGAGCAAAACCAGGTATGGTTTTGAATTTAAAGTTCAAATTTTGTTCCTCTTTCTGTGCCGTTAAACACAAGTGTAATACTTGTTTTTGATTGATTTTTAGGGTCTTGTTTTGTTTGGTTGTTTTCTGGGTTTGAATCTTTGAGTAATGTTGATTTTTTTATAGATAAGATGATGGAGGTTGAGAGGAAACGTGCCAAGGGAGGATTTCTGCAATTGTTTGATTGGAATGGTAAATCCAGGAAGAAGCTGTTCCCCAACAATTCCGAGTTACCAGGTACATTCTTGCTTGGCACTAAATTTCGGCTGCGGTGTCGAAATTGCGGATGTTGCAAACATTGCGATGCGGTTGTGTTGTGACCGTAATTTAATACTATGTATTCATGATTCATGTTGTTCATCTATATGAATATGCATGTACTGTTGTGTTTTAAGTCTCCTTTTTTTCCTTTGCTATATCTACATGTTTGTAATTCATGCACCATTTGTTTGCATTTTGACTATAGATGAATCAAAGGAGTAAAACCCGAGGAAAATGTCGTGGAACCGCGCCGCCTCTTACGGTGGGAAATTTCTTCCCTTTCCCCCTTCGACCTTCGGTTTGCTCTTCTGTTGTCCTGGTAGCATATTAGTTTCTGATTGTGTTGTTCACTTGTGTTAGCAGACGGAGAGGGATGAGTACACTGCAGTCACTGCCGCATCGAATCATAGCGAAGTGGTGATTTTAATTCTTCTTCATCGGTGACTAGTGATGAACGATATGGATCTAGAGCGCCCGGAGTTGTTGCTAGGCTAATGGGGTTGGACTCATTGCCTACACAGAACATCTCCGAGTCTTCTTCCATCCCGTTCTCGGGATCTTGCTCTCTCAGGGTCTTCCATCCCACGGACTACGCTGACATCTCTAACAAGCTTGGCAGGTCGTCTTCAATTCCCATTGAGTCGAGGTTTCTTAAGGTGCAGAACCGGCCAATCGAGAGATTTCAGACTGAAATATTGCCTCCAAAATCAGCAAAGCCAATTCCAATCACTCACCATAAGCTTTTGTCTCCCATCAGGAGTCCAGCATTCATCCCGACCAAGAATGCTGCTTATATAATCGAGGCGGCTGCGAAGATTATCGAGGCTAGTCCTCGGGCAACTTCCAAAGGCAAAGTTCCATCATTCGGGTCCTCTTCCGTTCCTTTGAAAGTGCGGAACTTGAGAGAGAAAATTGAAGCTGCACATAAAGTATCAAGGCCTCAAAGAGCTGATGAGCCTAGCGAGAGTATGGTGAAGCCTTTGAAAGTACAGCACAAGGACAAGAGCCGCGGTAAATCGGATTATACATCAACATTCAGGATAACTAAGGACTCGGAAAAAGGCGTTTCTAACAGTCCGAGTAATAAGGGAAAATCAGTCTCACTTGCAGAACAAGCAAGGGTTAATGTTCAGAGGAAAGAAGGGTCATCGTCGAGTGTTAATGGGAGTTTTGTGAACCAGAAGGAGAGGAACGATGCTAAAAGAAAACAGCTCTCTCCAAACCAGTCGGATATACGAAGGACTGTGGAGAAAAGAGCCTCGGCAAACAGGACTAACGGTGTGCTGAGGCAGAATAATCAGAAGCAGAATTGCGTATCTAATAGAGATAATTCAACGTCTAAGATTTCAACCTCAGACCAGCAAGGTAGAAACGCGAGTTGCATAAACGGTACATCAGGGTCTAATAGGACCATAAACTCCAGGAAGACGGTCTCAGTGGCAACCAATACTGCAAAGGAGGTCCCGATGTCTAGAAGAAAAAATTTGCTTAGAAAGAAATGCCCTGTAAATGAGGATCTTCCTTCTGGACAATTTGTTCCTGATATTTCATCTACAAATGGGTGTGAAAGGTCCGTAAAATGTAATGTTACAACTGGTGGGCACTTGAATCGGGATGCAGATGTAAAGAAAACGAGCACGGATGTTGTTTCGTTTACATTTACATCCCCTATATCAAGATCCATGCCTGACATATATTCCACTAGTAAAGTTGCAGAAAACAGCTGCAGCAGCAGCTTTTATATCGACCCTTCTGGTGACGGTGACTTGCTATTTTCGAAAAGCTCGGCATTCTGTTCTCCCAGATTCAATATAATTGGCGGGGATGCTCCGAGTGCTATTTTGGAAAAAAAGCTCAAGGAATTGACAAGTAGAATCGAGTCATCCAACTGCAATATCATCATAGAGGGGACTTCTACTAGCCCTACATCCAGTTTGCAAAATTCAGTGCCGGCAACCACAACATCAGCCGCACATAACCAAAGGCTTCCCGTGTATCAAGATAATGATATCTCATATAGCTCAGGTGACTTCGATCAATCTTCTGACAACCTGGCGCATGATTGGAGAAGGAAGTGGCAGGTACTCACTCACTGCTACGATTTATACATAAGAGAAGTTTTCGAAGACATATCTAAATTGATTTTCTTTCCAGTTTATTGTCTATTACATCTCTAGTTTCAAGAGATAAAACTGTATTCTTGGTTTTCGATCTTACATAATGATGACATATTACTTCAAATTTATTTGAATGATGCCAGCAGTCCGAAGAAATCGAAGAGCAAAATGCTGGCTGCAGCAGCAGCGAGACTGGCATAGAAGTCGGTACCCGACATCCTGTCCTGCTTTCAGCTCTTGAACCTTCTGTCGCGAGCACTGGCTGCTCAGGTAGCAGAAATGGTAAGCTGCACCCTTATTCTTATTTCCCTCTTTGTAGTTCCACATTTCTGGCACTTGAACCCTTATTCGTGTGTGTCGTGTTTGAGTTGAAAATGCTACGAAGCTACTAGTAATGTTATTGTGATTCAATCTTCAGACGAAGTCCGAGAGTCGGTGCAATGCTATTTGTGAAAAACTCATAAATTTAGAACGATTTGTATTAGTTTATGAATTTCACATGACGCTTGTATTTTTATATCATCACTGATGCTCTAACTAACACATACACTCTACGCTTGCAGGCGCTCCAACATCGATGCCGGATCAAGATCAAGAAGTGTTAAATGGGGCCTCCGGAAGCGAGTCTCGGACAGAATTCTGTACGGAGTTATCCGACTCAGCATCTTCCAAACCTGAGGGAGAAACGGGCAGAATGCTTTCAACTATGGCATCAAATTCCACAGACTATAAACTGTCAATCGAATGGGAAACCGATTTTGTGAAAATGGTGCTAAAAGATTCTGAGCTATTGTTTAAAGAGTATGCATCGGGTCGGACCGAAAAGGTAATGACCCTGAAGGCCTTAAATCAGCTAGAGCATCCGAATGGAACAGAGAGAAACGGAGAAGATTACAAGCTCGCACAAAAGCTTTTGCTCGATTACGTGAGTGAATGGTTGGAGGTGAGGTACCGACAGGTTCTGGTCGGAAGCTGCAAAGGACGTGTTAGCTGGGAAAGAACGATACAAAAACCGGATCGGTTGGCCGACGAGGTGAGCAAAGAGATTTCGGGTTGGAAAAGCATGGGGGACACAATGGTGGATGATGTTGTAGACATGGACATGAGCACAAAGCATGGGAGATGGCTGGATTTTGACATGGAAGCATTGGAAGAGGGTGTAGAAATTCATAAGAATATATTAACTTCATTAGTCGATGAATTAGTTTCTGATTTATCATTTTAAGGCTGCTCCGAGATTAGTAATTCTGCGAACAACCTACTAATTGAAGGTTAAAAAAGTTGGAAATAGGTATTTTATCAAAATCCGAGCCTGTCTGGTTATTCAGCTAGTGGAATTTGGATCTTCTAATTGTCATCTTTGTTCAAAAAGAAGATACATCCATGGTCAAAAGTGCATCCTTTAGAACTTCTTGTTAGGGTGAACTACATCGGCGCTTATTGAACCTTTAGAACTTGTATTACAATTATTAAATTTTTAATTTGTTTTTATCGCACACTACAAACGTAACTGTAATAACATTATATCCTTTAAGGAGAATACATAATAAATAGTTGGATGACCATTTTGTAACTTTTAATAGTCGAAGGATTTAATAAAACAATAATCTATGGTTAGAGGATCATTTTATAACTTTTAATAATCGATGGATTTAATAATGTAGTATCTTGACAATTTATGAATCACTTTTCCCCACCCACGTGAACAACAACATTGATGAACAAATCCCAAACTCAAAACCTTTCTCATCTCTTTATCTCACAATAACCTTCCCCCACTAAGTCTTTGAATTTTGTGAATCTCAAGCTTAGAAATACAACTAGAAAATGACCCCAAAATGGCCAAACCTTTGATCCCCATGAAGACCATGACACCACTTGCTCCACATCCTATGTAAGTGTCCTTCAAACCCTAGCCGGGCGCTCGGTATAAGACGGGCGCCCGATCTAAAACCCGGATCCATCAATGGTTATGGCATGGTGGTGGGTTCTATTATAGTGCCTCAACTAGTCCCATGCATTTTGCCATCACCTCATTATCGTCATCATCATTAACTCGACCATCTTTCCCGAGAGATAACACCAACAGAGCAACTCATTGGCTCTCAATTTTGAATTCTAGTACTGTTAGAAGACAATGGTGGTGGCTCTCTATTATAGTACATTTTATGGATTTTACTTAGGGATGGCAAAAAAACCTAAACCCGACGGGGAAAATCGAAATCCGAATTAAATGGGGATGGGAAAAAATCGTTTATGTTAAATGGGGACGAAGACCGGAAAAAATCGTTTATGCTAAACGGGGATGGGGACGAGTTTGGTAATTCCCGCCCCGATTACCCGGCCCGATACCCGTCATGATAAATATTAAACATAATTATTATATATATATATATATAATATTAATAAATTTAAATTAAATTAATAAATATATATAATATTTATATATTTAATTTAAATATATATATACCCGACCCGATACCCGTTTATGCTAAACGGGGATACCCGTTTCCCCGCGGTTTTCCTCGATTACCCGATGGGGATCCCCGTTTAAATCCCGCGATTTTTTAAGCGGAGACGGGTATGTGTTTTTTAAACGGGACGGAGACGGGACCAATACCCGGCCCGAACCCGGCCCGTTGCCATCCCTAATTTTACTCTTATATTTTTCAAATTAAATTTAAGATTCAATCAGTGATGGACATTGACAATATAGTTTGGAGGGATCTAATCAAGAGTTTTAAAATTATGATGATGATATATTATGATTATCCATTTGGAAAAGGTTACTCTTCCAGATTTCATAATGTATTTAATTTATTGGATTCGCCTTTGCATCCAAGCTTGTTACTGTTGTTCAATTGGAGTTTTTACAGCAACCGACCATATTTGTCTGGCAATCTCAGGTACTTCTTACTTTCCCAACTGTTTATCATATTACTATCGGTAGATGGTTTATCAAAATTTATTTTCTAGATATTAAATCTTATTTTGTTTAATCCAGTGTTAAATCATAAATAAAAGTGTCATTTCGTAGAAATTATTTCATGGGTCCGGCTCACTAGAGATGCATATAGCCGGATTTAAATCTGATCCGGATCAGATAAAAACCGATCTATTTTTTTCACTAAGCCAAAAAATCGGTTTATAAAAAAATCGGTTCGGATCATAACCGGTTTGGAGGGCCGGATGATGTAACCGGTTTCGGTTTGAAAAAAACTGGTTTTTTTTAATCTGGTAAAAAATCCGGTCATCCAATTTTTTAAACCCCATACCGGATTTTTAAACCCCAGACCGGATTTTTTTTCCTGGATAAAAAACCAATTTTTTATCCAGTTTTTTTCAAACCGGTTTTTAATCCGGTAAAAATCCGGTCGTCCAATTTTTTCCCAAACCGGTTATACTATCCGGTTTTAAAATATCCGATCCAGTTTAAAAAAAAACGGTTTTTCCCAAATCCGGTTTCAGATATTTTTTTGCACAAAATCGGATATTCGGATTTTTTGTGCACCTCTACAGCTCACCATGTAATTTATGGTCCTAATGAATGATAGCCACAAATTTTAAATTAACTTCCAAATAATAATCCGCTTTTTATAACATGTAGAAAAGAGTTGAAGATTCACCTTGAAAAAAATGATATGGAAAAATATTATTAGTTAAGACCACGGATGATGTGGTGAGCTGAGACCATCTAATAATTTATCGTCATTTGAATATTAAATTATAAATAGAAAGATGACTTGTTAATCACATATGTTTATGCGTATTGACATAAAATTCATGTATTATTCATGCTATTTTATTTATTTTTAAATATTTTTTCATTAAAAGATGAAAGTTTAATAATTTTATTCGTGTGTCATGCCGGTGCTGTAATTATTATGCTATGGAGTCTTCTATGACCACTCAAGAAATGGAAAAACTCACTTAGAGATGAACTAAACTCGACTTGATTCGAAAAATTAATTTTTTTGACTCAATTCAATTTGAATTGACTTCGAGTTATAATTTTATAAATGTGATTTGACTCAAATAAGAGTAAGAAGAAAGTAGAACGATGAATTTATAATGTATCCTACTTGATAATTGTTAGGAAACTTAATGGATGTTGATATATTATTCTGTATGTGCTTTTTTTGTTGGGGGGGGGGGAACAGGCATAATATTAGCAAGAACTCTGTTGGGGATATGTTGTTTGATTGCACTTGTTACACACAAGTTAAGGAGAAGACACTTATCAATGGATGATAGACAATTTCATGCCTGTTCGGTACTCTTACTCTAAAATCAAAAGAATGACAGAAGGTTTCAAAGTTAAATTAGGACAGGGAGGGTTCGGTTCCGTGTTTAAAGGAAAGCTCCGTAGCGGTCGGTTGGTGGCGGTCAAAGTGTTGAGCAAATCCAAAACAAACGGAGAAGATTTCATCAGCGAAGTGGCTACTATCGGAAGGATTCATCACGGATTCTGCGTCGAGAGATCGAGACAAGCTCTTGTGTCGTATAATTTCATGGCGAATGGATCGTTGGACAAGATCATATTCTCAAAAGAGACCTGCACTTTAAGCTGGCCAAACCTGTTGGAGATTGCACTCGGTGTGGCTCAAGGGATCGAGTACTTGCACAAGGGGTGTCAAATGCAGATTCTTCATTTCGACATAAAGCCGCGCAACATTCTCCTGGATGAAAACTTTGTCCCTAAAGTTTCTGATTTCGGACTTGCAAAACTATACCCAGTCGATGACAGTAACATCTCTCTCACGGTGGCTCGTGGAACATTGGGGTACATTGCTCCTGAATTGTTTTACAAAAATATTGGAATCATCTCATACAAAACTGATGTTTATAGTTTCGGGATGTTGTTAATGGAAATGGTGGGAAGAAGAAAGAATTTGAATGCATCAGTTGAGCATTCGAGTCAGATTTATTTCCCGTCATGGATATATGATCTGTTCGATCGAGGGGAGAGCATGGAGTTTGAAGACGTGACAGAAGCTGACGAAAAGATTGCGAGGAAACTGATAATGGTTGCATTCTGGTGCATACAAATGAACCCCACTAATCATCCTTCGATGAGCAAAACGTTGGAAATGCTTGAAAATGAAGTTGAGCCCCTCTAACTGCCTCCTAAACCTTTACTGTTTTCTCTCGATACGTCGAGTGAAGATCGTAGTACGAAGGATGCCATGGACAAGGCAACTGCGTTGAAAAGTTCTATCGACCTGTAGCTGTAATGTTCGATTGTACTAGCAATATGTATATGCATAGCTATAGTTGAAATCAGTTGATAAAGGGAAGTATACTAAAGGTTAGTTGTTAAGTTAATTTACTTATCATATATAAGGCTAGACATAGCATTTGCTGTAAGCTTAGTGAGTCAATTTATGCACTCCCCAGTGGAAGAACATGAAGAAGCAGTGTTTTGGATTCTGTGATACTTGAAGTGTTTGGCATTATTGTGTAAAAATGTAGTTCATTTTGTAGAAAAACATGCATGTAATTTCTTATTCATTGTAATGCCATGAACACTCCATTTTCCTTCAACTCGGACTTCTTTTAAGCCAAGCGTTTATTAATAAACGAAAAGGTTACAACACCAGCATAAAGCTAGTAGAAAAACAACAAAAGCAAGGAATAGTAATAATAAATATGTTGCTGTGGTGTAGCGGTAATCACGTCTGTCTTACACACTGAAGGTCCCCAGTTCATTCTTGGGTAGCAATAATATTGTGATTTTAAATACTTCAACTTTTCCCCTCGATGAACATAGCTATGCCTGATCAATCAATGATTTTTACTGCTGTAATTACTGTTTTCATACGAGGTTTCATGCAGATGCTTAAGGAAGAGGTTGATAATTTACCAGAGTTCTGCAATTTGAACCATTTGAGAATAGGTAGTTGTAAAGAGATGTGCATTTTGTGTCTTCCATTCTTCAACATTCGCCTCATTTGATCTTTGTTGAGGTAAGTTCATTTTGTTTGAGGATTTCATTCACTTTGAATGATGTGTTGCTAGTTTTTTCCCCCTGGACTTGCAATGTTCCACTCTTCCTCTGGTTACTTCTTTTGTCGACCGTCAACCTCAAGACGTACGGAGTCATCGGCGACATGTTTAGTGTCGCACCTTGAAACGATAGAAATCATTGAACCAGTTGGCCTTGAGGGAAGAAATTATACAATTGACATGATTTCATATATTTTGTTTAGGGGAAGGGTATTGAAAAAGATTGGTATCACTACACTTTCACCGGACGATGTTCTCAGTCACATTCTGTCGTTTTTGGAGCTAAGGGATGCTTTTAGAACAAGTCTGTTATCAAAAAGATGGGAAAAGGTTTGGATTTTGACTCACAATATCAACTTGAATAATCAATCATGTGTGAGGAAATTCAACAAAAGTATGTCTGGGCGTGAAGAGATGAGAAGGAGAGCTAGCTTCATTAACTTCGTCAATGGACTTTTAACAGGCCATAACAGAATAATGTCTGTTAAAAGCTTCTCCCTTTTATACTATTTTGGTGTTGCAGATTTGATTAATGATCATGAAAGTATTTCATACCTTACTACATGGATTGATTCTGTAAGTACAAACAATCTTGAGAATATCGATTTTCGAATCGATTGTATGTTTCCAGCTATAAAGTTGTCTCCTACCTTGTTTCAATGCCAAAACCTGGTAACCCTAAAGCTAGTTCGCATTTGGAGAGCCGTTATCTGCTTCGATGTTCCAAAAACAGTCTGTTTTTCAAGTCTTAAAGAGTATCCATCCTGCTAGTGTCATATTGGAAGATGAAAACTCGTTGAAGAATCTTTTATCAGGCTGTCCAGTTCTTGATCAACCAGAACCAGATTCTAGAGAAAACCGGAAGATTTTCATTATTTCACCTTCTTTGAAGATTCTAAGATGGAGATGTAGAGCTCTTTCTCCCTGGGTTGGTAATTTTTATGTCATTGAAGCACCAAAACTCGAACATCTCGATGTTTCTGACCATTGTCTGTCGGGTTTTAGCATGAGTGCTGTTCCCTTTTTAGTTTCTGTTGTTTTACATCTTCGTTCAGATAAATGCTATGATTACTTATCACTCAAGGAGCTTTTCATAGGCATCTGCAATGCTCAAAAGCTTGAACTATCCGCTCTCCCTCTATATGTAAGTTCTTTTAACTTTTCTCCCTTGATGAACATAGCTATGCTGATCATTCAAAGATGTTTTACTGCTGTAATTACTGTTTTCATATTTGGTTAATTTACTGCAGATGGTCAAGGAAGAGGTTGATAATGTTCTGCAATTTGAACCATTTGAGAATAGGTAGTTGTATAGATATGGATTTTGTGTCTTCCATTCTTGAGCTTTCACCTCATTTGAAGCATTTGATCTTTGATGAGGTAAGTTCATTTTGAGGATTCCATTCACTTTGAATCATGTGTTGCTACTTTTCTTCTTTCTCCTAGACTTGTAATGTTCCAATCTTCCCCAGGGCTACTTATGTCGATTGTAATCATGGAGACCTCCGGAGTCGTCATCGATGCGTTTGATATCGCACCTTGAAACAATAGAAATCGATGAACCAGTTGGTCTCGAGGAAAGGAAGTATGTAATTGATATCTTTTGTTTAGGGGAAGGGTATTGAAAAAGATTGGTATCACTACATTTTTACCTCGAAATTCCTTTAGAGAATTGTGGGAAGTTCCAAGGGCGTCTGTTGGATGCCAGATTGTTCTTTCCAAAAGTTTGTATGGCTGCATCAAACCATGCATGTATGTATTCTAAGTTTTGTGGTCGCCAACATCAAACCATGCATGTATACATATAATGAATGCAAATAATTTATTATTCCTTGATCTTTCTGCACTCTTCAACATTAGCTTGGAAGAAGATAGAGTTGTCTCCAACATAAAAGAGATGTGGAATCGGGGCAGCATCCCTTTTCATTGTAATGCCCAGAGTCACATAAATCGCTCAACAGCCCACGATCTGCGTACCGTACGAAGCGATCCGAAATGCGGTACAAACGCGTTCTAGTCGTTTCAAAATCGCGTTCCAGTCGTTTCAAAAATCGAGATTCGGTACGAGATTTGGGTTTAGATGGAGTCCTAGCTCCTCATCGGAGCGTAGGACGGCGGATGGCATGAAGGCTTTGGGTTTCGTCGAGTGTTAAAGAGGAGCTTGAGGGAGAGGAAATGGGGGAACGACAGGGGTCGGTTTAAGGCTGAAGAAGATAATGAACGAGGCGAAACTAACCTTGGCGTGGCGGCTGTCGATGATGCAGTCGAAGAAGAAGATAGGAGGATGAAGAAGATAGGAGAGTCGGGTTCCTATAAAAAAAAGAGGGAGAGTAGTTTGGGTATTTTAATACCTTTAGTTAGGTTTTCGGTTAAATTAGGATTTAGTCACCGTATTCTTAGGGTAAATTATGTTTAGGCCTCGTAATTTAGTGAATATTTATAAAACGGTCCCTAATTCGTCCCAATTTTCTGATTTTGTTTTAAATGCTTAGGTACCATTTATGTTATTTTACATATTATTTTAGATTAAATCGAATTTGATAAATTGTATATAGGACCCTGTAACTTATGCACATTTTGTACTTAGGTCACTGATTTATTTCTAATTTTACCTTCAATTTTTATATTTGTTTCTGGTTAAGGGTAAATATCTGTTTAAATCCCTGTTTTTATGTGTTATTTCAGTTATTAAGGAAGTTTTAATTTCTTTTATTTTATTCCTACTATTTATAGTTACTTATAAAATTTGATGTAGAAAAATAGCAACCTAAGAAACTGGTACATCGTACCAATTTATATGGTACATCGTACTGAAGCGATCCGAAATAAGTCTACCCCCTCGTACCGAATTTTAGGGACCTAGCGAATTGTGAACCCGTTCCACGTTCCCGTACCGCGATCCATGTGACTATGGTAATGGTAATGCCATGAACACTTCATTTTCCTTCAATTCGGACTTCTCTTATTGTTGTTAAGCCTAACTTTCATTAATAAACAAAAAGGTTACAACACCGGCATAAGACTAGTAGAAAAAAAGATAGGAGAAGCAAAGATTAATATTGTTCAACAAGTTACTGTAGTGTAGTGGTTATCACGTTAGTCTTACGCACCGAAGGTCCCCAGTTTGATCCTGGGCAGTAACAATTTGTTTAAAGATGATATTTGCTGTTATTCACTGTTTTCATATGTAGCTTGCAATTTGAACCATTTGAGAATTAGGTAGTTGTAAAGATATGCATTTTGGGTCTCTTCCTTTCTTCAGCATTTCCTCATTTGAAGCATTTGATCTTTGATGAGGTGAGTTAATTTTGTTTGAGGATTTCATTCACTTTGAATGATGTGTTGCTACTTCTTTTTCCCTAGACATGTAATGTTCCAATCCTTCTCAGGGTTACTTCTTATGCCGACAGTTAACCTGGAGACCTCTAGAGTCGTCACCGACGTGTTTGATATCGCACCTTGAAACGATAGAAATCGTTGAACCAGTTGGTCTCGAGGAAAGAAGGTATGTAATTTACATGATTTCATATCTTTTGTTCAGGGGAAGGGTATTGGAAAAGATTGGTATCACTACATTTTTACCTCGGAATTCCTTTTTAGGGAATTGTGGGAACTTCCAAGGGCGTCTATAGGATGTCGGAATTGTGGGAACTTCTAGTGTTCTATGTCTTATTCGAAATGTTGCAGTCCTTGATCTGACCGTCGTCAATTCCATCACTAATTAAATCTACTATATGACAGCTATGTCCACTCATCCTGTCAACCTACAACCCTAGACTTAATACCAGTAATAAGGGAGATATATCAATCTTACACACTGAAGGTCCTCAGCTCAATCCTGGGCAGCAACATTGTCATTTTGTTTGTCCTGCAGTTTATTTTCCCCCCCTGGACTTGTAATGTTCCAGTCTTTGAAGCATTCGATCTTGAATGGATGAATGTACCGAGAATGAATGTATGTATTCTAAGGCAAAGGTCGCCGTCATTAAACCATGCATGCATTCATATAATGAATGCATGTAAAGTTCTTATTCCTTGATGGCTTGGTCTTGTTGCACTCTTCGACATTAGCTCGGAAGAAGATACAGTTGTCGCCAACATAAAAAAGATGTGAAATTGGGGTTGCATGCATCCCTTTTGCTTGTAATGCCATGATCACTCGATTTTTTCCGTTCAACTCAACGAACAGCGACCTTGTTTGTGGATAACCTTCCAATGAAACTCCATTGGAAAGGACTTTGGCGGTTGTTCGGAAGATTTGGCGTCGTGCTAAACGCATTAATCGCAAACAGAAAAAGCAAAGGTGGAAGAAGATTCGGCTTTCTAAGGATTGAGAGCAGATTGGAGGCGCTCAGTGCAATTAGGAACCTGAATGGTTTAAGATTCAACCAGCGACAACTGATTTAATTCTGCAAATTATCAGCTATTAATAACGGAAATTAAAATCAGAATTTATATTATATTTTAAATTGACGATTTTAACCTCGATTAAAGTCTATAAATAGAAGACCATTTTCGGTTTTTCAAATCATCCAAAAATATTTTCTACTTCTCTCGATTTGAAATCCTCTTTTCTTCTTAAAAGCTTTTATAAGCTTCTTCTTTATGATGCTAAGAGAAGAACGGTTACATCATCTCTACATCTTCGAGTATATGATTATTCGGAGTTAACGTGTTAATTTCGAGGACCAAAGTCTACTGCAACAATTACACCTATCGAGGCAAAATCTTTTCTACAACAATAGTTTCATACCACGATTATTTCTTACGTTTTATTTTTGTTTATTATTATCCAATCATTACTAACAATTTGATTTTACAATATCTTTACCAACATTAACAATCGAGGGATCAAATTGTATTAAATTAATAACATAAAGGATCAAAAGTACACTTTCTAAAAATAGAACAAACTGAAGGCATAAAAGACCACCAATGTTGTTTACCCTAATATATTTGATGTTTTTTTTCCCTTTGTTTTTGTGTTGCTTCTAAAGGAGGAAATGTGATAAGGTGAGATTGTTGAGGGGTGAAATGTGTGAATTCTAGATTGATAATTTTATCAAAGTACAGGGGCATTAGTGCCATTAAACCATGTTCGAAAATTGGGAGTATAAAACATGTAATTGTGGTGGGCGTGGTTTATATATTCAATCCACATGCATGAAATCAGAAAGTCCCAAAAAAAAAGGATATGCAGTGGCTTAAGGAAGTCCTACCATCTCACCTTTTTGAAATTTTAGGTAATATTATGGTATTCGTCCCTGAACATTTTTAAAGCCCAAAATGCTATTTGAAACATTATTGTTTCAGTCTCAAATAAAGCCATTAAGAATAAGCAGATAGCACAAGTTAGGTCCCAAATCATCAATTACTTCTATGTCTCGCTGTATGGTAAAGAACGAAGTTTACCAGTTAGAACAAAAATGTAAGGAAAGAAAACAAATGGGACCAGAGAAGGGGAGAAAGTAAGGTTTGAAACACCTGCAACAACGATTTCTGAAAGCGTTCGATTCGATTCAGTATAAAAATAAACATTAAGAACGAAAGCATGTCTATATTTCCTGTGTAGCTACCTACTTAATGTACTGAGAAATCCACTTGAAACCATCTCCGTAACCCATTTTACGAACAATGCTACACATGAATACCTCGAGGGGGCGGACGTTCGAGTCTCCCAAATTGATCTTACCCTTGCCTGTAGTGAAATTGGTCAGGCCAAGGTGATAGCGCAGCTCATCTTCAGAGGCAGCGTATGGTATATCGATCTTGTTGCCCAAGATGAGGAACGGAACGTTAGCTAAAGATTCATCTGAGAGAAGAGCGTCCAACTCCCTTTTCGACTCGGCAAACCTTTCCTTGTCATAAGCATCCACCAGGTACACAACCGCATCCACCTACAAACAAATTTCGTATCACTTTCGTTATGCTCTGCATTAAAAAGAAAATAGTAAATGTTTTGGCAATCATGCTCTCCTTCATAACATGGCACTGGTTATAGCTGAGCCTCTGAAAATTTGCAAGGCCTTTTTAGAGCAAAAGAATCAGTGTATGTATAACTGAAGACTGAAATAAAAAAGAGAAAAATCCAGTTTCGTTTTCCGGTTGTAATCTTGACAGAGCGAAAATATATGGTGTGCGGTGAGGTACTATCATCAAAGCACCCTTTTCCGAAATTAAAGACTCTATCAGCGAACTCCGCATTCTTATTCTTTGCCCCTCATGAATCAGATAATCACAAGAACTATTATCTGGGATTATAGAGGCACATTCGGAAAAAAGACTATGACAAGAACAAGAAGCTCCGGCAATCATTCAGATCCTGAAGTTGAATATAAAAAAGGTAGCATACTAGACGAATACTACAACTAAATTATTGACCATATTCAATCATAGTTGAACAACGGATTAATGCGTTTACGACTTATCACCTAATGTTCAAATCATAAAAGATGCCAGTCATATACTAATGGAATCTATTCTCTACAACCTGAATAAATACTTTAAAAAAAGGAGCAAAATAGCAACTAAACATTGGATGAGAAAGGCATAGTTTGTCTAAACACTGAACATTATCACATGGATTTTCAGCTAAAAGAAATGCTATGTTACTCGGCTTCGAGTGCGAGTGCTGGACTAGTATCCAACACAATTGTTGTTAAATTTATATTTAGAGGATGTCCAGAGATCATATTCATATCCTCGTATGCTCGTAAGCGTCCGACACAGGATTCAGGCACGAGCATCGGACACGGGTACTTCGAATCTGAACAACATAAAAGAAATGTACCTTGGCGTAGTAATCTTTCCAAACTCTTCGAGCAATCTGATGGCCACCCAAATCAAAAGCCTTAAACTTGATTTTCCCAATACTCAATTCCTCGGACGTTGGATGCTGTGTCGGCTGATGCTGAACTAATCTCTGCAAAATCCCATTACCAACATCCATTAAACACCAGATTTCAATCATCTTATTAATGAAGAAAACAATCAACCAATCCGTAACTATTTTTACTCTATTTTTCCCGAATAAATAACAATTTAAAACCCTTCCAGCTAAAAGGACTAATCTCAACCAAATTCCATCAACAGTAAAAGAGAGAACAAGATGCATATCATTAATTATTCTGAATCAAATTAGATCAGACATATAGAACTATAAAAGAAAACCCAATAATATCAACACAAATCTAGTCCCCTAAAACGGTGTATTGATATGGTTTATGAAAAATACCTCATCTTTGAGCATATGAAGCAGCGTGGTTTTGCCGGCATTATCAAGCCCTAAAAACAAGATCTTGGCCTCCTTTTGCCATAACCCCAGGGAAGCAAGGATCCCATAGAACCAATCGAAGATAAACATGATTTAATTCCTCCAGTAGAAGTAATTTTTGAATCTTCAATATTAACAATCAAATTGCTTGTTTGATGGATGGGGGTATAAAATAGAGGGTGAGTTGGTGAGTCACTGAGTTGATCCGAGTTTGTACCCATCAAAGTGCTATGGATCGGGGGTAGTTGGCCACAAAGGACGAAATCTGGGCCGTTCAAATTATGGAATGAATGGATCTGCTAAAAGTGGCCTGTTTCGCTTAATATTTTGTAACGACCATGTAGGTATATTATGAATCGAATCTAACTGGATGGGCACAGGTCTGGTTCAGGTTTTGGTTAACTTGATCTGACTTAAAAGTTTCACATACTTCGTCCAATCCGATTCGATAAAAAAAATATACATTTTACTCTATTCAAATTTAATTTGATTTTTTGAGATAAAATATGAACCTCATATTATTGTAATTATTTCTAAATATATAAGATAAAATTATATTTTTTCCTGATCAGGTGGGATTGGATATTTTTTACCCTAAACTTGAACTCGACCCGATTCAACTCGGACACAACCTTTAAAAACCCGACTCAACCCGACCCAAGCCCGATTCTTTTTTAAAAATTAAAACTCGAATCGGGTTAGATCGAAATCCGTCGAGTTCGAGTCCTATACTCGTCCCCAACTGTTACGCTAACACAAGGGATGAATGAGGGGAAGATTATAGCATCTTTGCTAGCAGTTATTACTGCCACAAACAGTTGATACTCAAATGGTAAGCCGTTTATAATAGTAACACTCTGATCAAGATCAGATATAGTACTCCCACATGCTGCAAGAGCATCACAAATCCCATTGATTTTAGTAAGATACGATTGCATACTGTCCTCACCTTTCTTGATAGATCTGATCTTGGAATGCAGGCTCATCATACTCATTGTCGACCGATTTGCAAAATACTTCAGCACCGTTGCCCAAACATCAGCTACTGATTTAGCTCCCACACACTGAGGCAATATCTGATCACTGATAGTGGAGATCAACCAAGACGCCAGTGCACTTTCTTGTGCAACAAAGGTTTCATAATCATCATTAAGGACAAGGTTACCTTCCGAATCTAGCACCATTGAGCAATCGTTTCAATCGGTGGCTCCGAACTGTTACAAGCACTTGCCGCTTCCACAGTAAAAAATTCATCTCATCCAAGACAATGTTGATTCGCTTATTCGTGAACATCCGGACATGACGCAATGATTCTCCAAGATCTAGCGCCGACGCAGTGTTCATCTCGATCAACAAAGAAAATAGGAAGAGAAGACTCCTTGAGCACGAACAGCCAGAAGGAAGAAGACAACTAGAGAAAGAACCAAGAAAACCTTAAGTGAGCAGCGGAGAAAAAGAAGATGGCTCCAAGATCAGAAGGCGAAAGATACCATATTAAGAAAGCAACTAGAGAATAGAAATGGGAAAGATATTCTTTAATATTCAGTGGATAATACTCTCATTATCATTGACAATATACATACAAGAGTATAAAGGAGTAAGCGCACCTAATCACTCTAACAGATTAGGTTTTGCCAGCTAACTACTCTTACAACAGCTACCAATCTCTAGAATACTCCAATATCATCATTCAAAGTGAATGAAATCCTCAAAATGAACATACGCCAACAAAGATCAGATGCTTCAAATGAGGTGAATGTTGAAGAATGGAAGACACCTCTTTACAACTGACTATTCTCTAATGGTTCAAATTGCAGAACTCTGGTAAATTATCATCCTCTTCATTAAGCATCTGCAGGAAACCACATATGAAAAAAATAATCACAGGCAGTAAAACATCATTGAATGATCAGCATAGGCTGCATAGCTGTGTTCAGCATTCAGCATACTATCATCTAAAAACAATAATGTTGCTGCTTAGGTTTCAACTGAGGGCCTTCAGTGTATAAGACCGACGTGACGACCACTACAACACAACAACTTATTAATCATTGATAATCCTTGCTTTTGTTATTTTCCTACTAGCTTTATGGTGGTGTTGTAACCTTTTCGTTTATTAATAAAAGTTAAGCTTAAAAGAAGTCCGAGTTGAAGGAAAATGGAGTGTTCATCATGGCATTACAATGAAAAGGGATGCTGTCCCAATTCCACATCTCTTTTATCTTGGCGACAACTATATCTTCTTCCAAACTAATGTTGGAATAAATAATTATATGCATTCATTATATGTATATATGCATGGTTTAATGTTGGCGACCTATACAGGGTTTCAGACAGTGTTTGAGTTAAGATTGAATTAATAGGGGGTTAATTATGGTTTAAAATAAATAGGGTCTTTAAAATTGAATAGACCATGAAATTTAAAGGAATTCTGGTTTAATTTCACTAATTTTAAAACTGAAGGGCCTTAAAGAGTTATTAAACCAAAAATATACAAGACAGTTTCATTTTAAAACTTAAAAGGGTTCAAAAATATGATTAAACCAATAAATTTTGGGAGAGACAACAACTTAATTGTAATGATTTTGGTATTTCCATCACATTTGGACTTTTGAAAATTGGCATTTGGAATGAAAATGTTTACTATTTCGTACATCTACTTTTTATATTTCAATTTTTAACCACATTTTTACACAATAATGCCAAACACTTCAAGTTTCTCAGAATTCAAAACACTGCTTCTTCATGTTCTTCCATTGGGGACTGCATAAATTGACTCACTAAGCTTACTGCAAAAGCTATGTTTAGCCTTATATATGATAAGTAAATTAACTTGACAACCAACCTTTAGTATACTTCCCTTTATCAACTGATTTCAACTATAGCTATACATACACATATTCCTAGTACAATCAAACATTACAGTTACAGGTCGAAAGAACTTTTCGATGCAGTTGCCTTGTCCATGGCATCCTTCTTACTACGATCTTCACTCGACGTATCGAGAGAAAACAGTAAAGGTTTAGGAGGCAGTTCAAGGGGCTCAACTTCATTTTCAAGCATTTCCAACACATTTCTCATCGAAGGACGATTAGTGGGGTTCATTTGTATGCACCAGAACGCAACCATTATCAGTTTCCTCGCAATCTTTTCGTCAACTTCTGTCACGTCTTCCAACTCCATGCTCTCCCCTCGATCGAACCGATCATATATCCATGACGGGAAATAAATCTGACTCGAATGTTCCACTGATGCATTCAAATTCTTTCTTCTTCCCACCATTTCCATTAACAACATCCCGAAACTGTAAACATCAGCTTTGTATGAGATGCTTCCAATATTTTTGTAAAACAATTCAGGAGCAATGTACCCCATTGTTCCACGAGCGGCCGTGAGAGAGATGATACTGTCATCGACTGAGTATAGTTTTGCAAGTCCGAAATCAGAAACTTTAGGGACAAAGTTTTCATCCAGGAGAATGTTGTGCGGCTTTATGTCGAAATGTAGAATCTGCATTTGACACCCCTTGTGCAAGTACTCGATCCCTCGAGCCACACCGAGTGCAATCTCCAACAGGTTTGGCCAGCTTAAAGTGCAGGTCTCTTTTGAGAATATGATCTTGTCCAACGATCCATTCGCCATGAAATTATACACAAGAGCTTGTCTCGATCTCTCGACGCAGAATCCGATAAGTTGCACCACGTTAACGTGATGAATCCTTCCGATGGTAGCAACTTCGCTGATGAAATCTTCTCCGTTTGCTTTGGATTTGCTCAACACTTTGACCGCCACCAACCGACCGCTACGGAGCTTTCCTTTGAACACGGAACCAAACCCTCCCTGTCCTAGTTTAACTTTGAAACCTTCTGTCATTCTTTTGATTTCAGAGTAAGAGTACCGGATAGGCATGAAATTGTTTTGACTTTGAAGGAAATTTTCAATGCTATCATCCATTGATAAGTGTCTTCTCCTTAACTTGTGTGTAACAAGTGCAATCAAACAACATATCCCCAACAAGTTCTTGCTAATATTATGCCTGTTTCCCAAAAAGAAGCACACACGCAAGATTATATATCAGCACTCATTAAGTTTGCAAGTAATTATCCAATTATTTACTAACCTTATCATTTGTGTTTGAATTTTGAATTATTTCAAAATGACGTGATTAGTAATGCATGTAAACACACGTGATTGTAATGTCACCCTTCCATTTACGATTTACCACCCAAGTGATATAATAAGATTAAATGCCTAAATTTTTTTATAACCTATCTACCTATAGTTATTAGGGGGACAAGACGTGCATACATAATAATATCATAAATAGTTGGGAAAGTAAGAAGTACCTGATATTGCCAGAGAAATAGTTGGGAAAGTAAGAAGTACTTTGAGAATCAGGTTTGAAGACCAAAGACTGCCTGGTACATACCAGAGCACGTCAACGCCTTTCAAGAGGTTTTCGTAAATATCAGAAGTGGATAAGCCACTAATATTGGAAAGCATGAACGGGAACTGCGCTACAAATCTGCAGGAGAGATGGAAATCGGACATGTTTAAATAATACCCCGGAATGAAGAAGTAGCTGTAGGTCCATGGAGAGGAAGAGCTAATGGTTTGGCAACGAGAAGCATCAACATAAACCGAAGAGTTCATCTTTGTCGTGCAATTTACCACATACATGGTGGAAGCTGGGTCTATTATATCTTCATAATAGTTGTTGTAAAAAGGTATAGAACTGCGAGGAATCGAGCAGTTACCATCCACCAGACTCGCATCCACAAGTCGAAGCCTTTGGTTAACGTAAGAGATGTCTAGGACATAAAATTTCCCATATTTCATGGGAAAACTGACCGTGCGGTTTCCCTTGCACTCAAGTTCAAACCTTTTGTCACCGCACTTGTGAGGCTGACCTTTCAGTCGAAAAGGCCATCTGATTTCAACGTTTCCACACAAAGAAGGGCCGCACTGGTTGCTTTTGCCTGGTCTAGCATCGGAAACATCCGCAGATAGATATAAAGTAAGGGCCAAGAAGCTAAACAAGAGATGTTTGGGGCTTAGCATCATGAAGTTCCGGTGGAACTCCGATGAGGAAATAAACAATGGGATGTTCTCTTTAATCTTCACTGCCAATCATTTATTCTGTGGCTGTAACTGAAAGCAACATCTTCCTTTGAAAAGTCAGCCAACTAATAAAGCAAAAGTTGGAAAAAAGTTCAATATAAGTCGGTCATTGGACTTGAGCATTTACTATCAGACTGCGACTGGACGGCCGACGGGTCCCTTCACGGCCCCTCAGTGCAAGGAAAGTAGTAATTGACAAGGTTGACTTTAAAGTCTTTGTTGACTGTCTTGTCACCGGTTTTACAACGGAAAAGGAAACTTCCGGGAAGCTGACCAGAGAGCTATTTCCATGAAGACATGACAAAACATTGCTATTGGTATAAGCAGACACTTGCTATTTCCATGAAGACATGACAAAACATTGCTATTGGTATAAGCAGACACTTGCTATTTCCATTCTATTGGATCACAACTTCAACCCTAAGATGCCTGATTTTGGCCTTTGATAACTTGTGCTCCAAGGAACAAAATGTTATTTCAATGACAACTGCAAGAGGAACAATGGGATACATTGCACCCAAGGTACTGTCTCGCAACTTCGGCACCGACTCGTATAAATCTGATGTTTTTAGTTTCGGAATGTTAGTGCTTGAAATGGTCGGAGGGAGAAGGAACATAGACATTACGATGGAGAATACAAGTCAAGTGTACTTCCCGGAATGGGCCTATAAGTGTTTGTAAAGATGAGGAGCTGAGGATCAGAATTGAAGATGAAGAACAAACAGGGGTAGCAGAGAAGGTCACCATTGTTGGCCTTTGGTGCATTCAATGGTATCCCGTCGACCGGCCTTCGATGAAAGAGGTGGTTCAGATGTTAGAAGGTGACTTGGATGTTCTTACAATGCCACCGGATCCTTTTGCATCAACAGATCCAATGAAGATGGTAGCCACCATACCTAGGAAGCCGGTTAACCGAGAGCTACCTGCTATATCCTAAATAGATGAACAACATCAAAATTAGAAATAACTCATTGATAATATTCCAAAACTATGAATATCAGTTTCATAGGATGATTATTGCAAACGTTGAAGATATTCATTCAAGCTTTGGTGCTTCAACGACATAAAAACTACCAAACCTGATAGAACAAACTTTCCATTTCCATCTTAGAATCTTCAATAAAATTAAAGCAACAAAAAAAAAACTTCCGATCTTCGCTAAAATCGGGTTCTGATTGTTCAAGATCCATGTATATTTCTTCGAGTAAATGCAATCTAAGTTTAGAGTTACCAGGTTTCGGCATTAAAACAAGGTAGTAGGCATCTTGTTTAACTTCCTCATACATGATTGATTATTCAAGTTAATGTTATGATTCAAAGTCTAAACCTTTCTCCCATCATTTCGATAACATAATGGTTCTGAAAGCCTCCCTTGGTTCCGAAAAGGACAGAATGTGGCCGAGAACATCATCCGGTAAGCCGCTGATCCTATTTATAAATATTTGACAGCATGTTTTGCAAGCTCTAGATCACGATAAGTTCACTCCAAATTATACAAGAAGTTATTCGGAAGTCTTGATGTGCGGAACAAACAACTTCACCCCAAGTTCTGCCCCTCGGGAGAAATTCGAAAGTCTTGATGTGCGGAACGAAGGAGATTTGAAAGGATATAACAGGTACCATTGGTGATTATTGCACAAATAACATGGTTTACTGCATAAAATTCTGTTCCTTTAATAATTGACTTTAAAATATGTAGATATAAACATAGTATCCATGGCTCCCATCAAATTTAGCATACATGTATATGATATTAAACTAGTTTACACCCACCACAGCAGCAGGAAGCCAATAATTAGCATACAAGTTGAACTTTGTGATTATCTTGAGGGAGATCACATGGGAAGATATAGTTTTTAAAACTTTGATTAAAATCGAGATCATAGACTCGAGTATAATGCCCTTCGGTATGATTGAAAACCCATACATGAACCACTTGTCCCAGGAAACAAAATCATGTTAGCCGGCCATTCATCTCTAGCAGCTTCAACCGCCGGTCGCATCGTCTCCTTTCGCATCGGTAACTCGGAGAGACATTGTATGAAACTCTTCAGTTTCCATGGAGAACATCATGATTGAATTTTCACATGTGGAGTGAGTAGCATTAGAGTGCGGATATTCCCCGGTCATCCAATAAAGAGTGTTATTGAGTATCACCGGCGATGATCCGAGTCGAACACCGTAAGGAAGGGTGCAGAGGGTTCTCCATTTGGTAGAGCCTAAGGTGAG
Organism: Hibiscus syriacus; assembly: GCF_006381635.1. NCBI lineage: Eukaryota > Viridiplantae > Streptophyta > Magnoliopsida > Malvales > Malvaceae > Hibiscus > Hibiscus syriacus. The sequence continues at coordinate 49,466 of NW_024062171.1, forward strand.
TGTGGCATATTCATATTCAAGAATAATGTCTGTGCTGCTGCTACCCGTCCTACGACAATGGAGCAACCTATACTCTTGTGTTCGAGAGTCATAAAAGAATCCACAGAAACAGCCTATCTTATACGGATGGATCAGAGTTATCAATTCTCCGGTGATCGGATTTCCGACGTAGAATTCAGTTGAAGAACGAGAATACCTGCAAGATTTAAACAAAACCAACCCATTGCAAGAAGCAATGGGAACAACAGCTTGAACATCAAAAGCCCTTTCGATAAACAATGATGCCTCCTCATCATCATCATCGTCGCCGTCATCATCGTGAGGAAGAAAGAAATCCACTTTCCCGTACCATTGGTAAAAAGCAAAGACAGTAGGAGATTGTTGGAGATGTGCATGGGCAAAAGAAGGAGAGGAGAGGAGAGCATTCCATCCCCGGAAAATCAGTCGACACCTCCGCCACAGGTGCTCGGCGGGAGCCGCCTTAGTATTTCAATAACTAAATCATCAACGAGATATTTAAATTCTCTGACGTTACCATTATCAACCCTATGATACTTCAGATTCATAATCAATCTTCTGTAGATTCAATTTTCGTAATATTTAAAATATTAATAATTTAAAATTAATTAAACAAAAAATAGAGTTTAAAAGTTAAGTTTTACATTTTATATGAGTGACAAACTTTTAACTTAAGCAAATTTTATTATCAAATTACAATTCCAAAAATTATATTTTTAATAAATTATTTCATTTAAATTCACTCACTTAAATAATTCTAACTTAAAAAAAGAATTTAATATGTGTAGACAATGTTTTAAATAATTATTTATCGTATTAAAATTGTAATTCTTTTTTTAAAAAATGCTTAATATAAAAGAATTCTCAAAATGTATTGTTTTATTTAGTTGTCTAATTTTTTTTGGTCATTATAAATGTTAACGTTATCAACATTATCGTTGTAAGTGCCTAATATATCATTATCGTTAAAAAAATTCTTTATCTCACACATGTCGTGTCGCGTTTGTAAAGCTTCATTAAGATTGGGTGATATCATTGTCTGATGAAAGCTTCATATTTTTCTTCACTTCCTTGTCTTCTTCATATCTTCTTCTTCCCGTTTTTCTCCTCCTTTGCAAAGTAAAGGTGTTAACTTTATCATTTTCCAGTCTCTAACTTGTGCTCTAAAGGTAAGAATCATAACCCTTGCATTTCAAGCTTTGGTTCAAGCTCTCAAACCACCCATGTCACCATAGTTTTCAAAACATGTTTTAGAAAGGTTTAAGAAAACTAGATCGTTCCAACCCCTTTTTTTTAGATATTTCTAGTCTTAGAAAGTGTTTTTAAAACCCTCCTTAATCCCTAGCAATAGTTAGTAACCTTTGCATTTGGTTTTGTTTAGTGCAAGAGGTTGGAGAAGGCTCCAAAGCTAAGGGGAAGGAAAAGCTTACTTTGGGCTGAGCTTTTGACGTTTCCAGCAGTATAACATCAAAGGTAACTCACTCTTGACTCAACTATACCATATGTAAGTCATTTAGATGAAATGTAGTAGGTTGCATAAGCTTAAAGCATCTCCAAGGTAGATTTCATATTTTAGGGTTATAAACATGTTTAAAGCCCTATTTATTCTCCTTTGTATCTCCATAAAACATTAATAATGTTTGGGATAGTAGAAAAGGAGTTTTTGCACCTATTTTATGCTCTCTGCAGGTTGAGTTTCGATACTTGAGGGATAGTATCGAAAATTGTTCGTCTTCTCGGGCAAACCCGTGAGTTTCTGGGCAAGAGTATCGATACTCTTTCAAGAGTATCGATACTTTGGGTCATAGTTTCGAAACTCCCAGAAAGTTTCAAAACTAGGCAGAACAGAATGTTTAAAAGCATCGGTACTTATATAAAGTATCAAAATTTTGCATGAGTATCGATACTCTTAGGATAGTATCGATACTTTTGGTCTGTTTTGGACAAAAAACCCATTTTTAAGGGAATTAGACTCGAGGTACCACAACACTTTAGTATATCCTTAAATAAAACTTCAAGCAAGAACAATAATTAATATCAGAACAATAGAAAAAATAGTTAGGTTTACATAAAACTAACCTTAGTTGACGCTCGGGAAACAATCATGACACTTGAATTCCTTTTAGTAGAAATATTATTGTCAGTGGATCCAAGTCAGTGCCACGACACTATATCAACCGATTGGGCGCAGATGCCTCAAGACTCGACGAAGTAAGTCGGTGGGTGTACATTCTGATGCAGAATTTCGGATTTCACCCAGGAGTACTCAATGGTGCTTCAGCAGTGCTAGAGGGTTGCGTGAGCTCCGAGATGTAGAATCCCTTAGTCGTACCATGATGCGAGCCACAGATTAGCAGTCCAGTAGTCGTATACTCAGATCTGTGCCAGTTGCCATTTCATGTAGTGAATGCATATGTATAGTACAGTTTTTAGGGAGGTACTGAGCTCGTAAGCTCAGCGTTCGGAATGTATTTCCGTGCGCAGGTTCATAGGGGCAAATTGTGGGGAGCTATCGTCATCAGATATTCTAGTGCAATATAGCAGATTTCCAGAGACCTCTCAGAGTACGTCTTGAGTCATCTTTAGAGAGCATGTACTGTTATGGACCTTGTTATGTATTCAGTCGTAACTTTTTTGAAACTTCGTATTTTGTATTATTTGGCAGATGTATTTTGGAAGCTCCCTATTATTTGTAAACCTAATTTATTATTATATTTTTATATTACATTATGAATGTTTAAAGTTCAGAGATTTACAAGCAGTTTTAAAAGAAAATTTTTTGTCACTATTTCAATAGTCTCGTGTAACATTGTAATCCATGGATCTTCGGGTAATACAACCATAATAACTTTTATTTTCATTAATTATTGCTTCCCTTATTTTCCTACTGACATTATGCTGGTGTTGTAACCTTTTCATTTATTAATAAAAGTTCTGTTGAAAACATTTTTGATATTTCGATATAACAAATTAAGTTAAATGAATTTTAAGATTTTACAAATGATTTTACAATTTATATTCGATTCAATTAATCGAATATCAAATTATTACTCCAAGTTTTTCAAGATCAATTTTAATCCTTACTAAATGTGTAAAATTGTGATTTGTACTTAAACTATTTTTGAAACAATTTTCACAAAGTATTTTGAACCAAAATCAAGCCTTAAATCAATTATTCAAGGTGATGCACCGATGCATCAAACCATGCATCGATCCACCTATGAATATATTGAACATCGAACGCATTTCATGCACCGATGCACTCTCCATGCATCGATGCACTCTGGATATTTTCAAAACATCGAATGCATTTGATGCATCGATGCACCAGCCATGCATCGATGCACCAGACTATTTTTCAAACATCGAATGCATTTTATGCATCGATGCACACTTGGTGCACTGATGCACTATGTGTTCCAACGGTTAAAATATTTGAATTTTACACTGATGCACCGATGCATCTATGATCATGCATCGATGCATGAGACGCTCCACCTAGAAAATTAATTGTTTTCACACACTAACGGCTCTATTATCTCCACTAACTATCACCAACGTTCAGAATTGATTCAAGGAGTATTTAAACAAGTTTAGAAGCCATTGATCAACAAGAAGAAATAACAAGAAACAAGAATCAAGAGAGAATCAAAGAGAAAACATCAAACCTCAAGTTTGAGCATTTCAAGCCTATTTTCATTCAATATTCATTTTGCTTTCAAGAACACTTATTGTGCTCAATTGTATTTATTCTTGAGTGTTCTCTCTTTGTTCTAGAATTATGCAAACATCTTACCTTGTGAGGTTTTCTTGTAAGTTTGCAAATTTGTAATCTTCTCTTTGGGAAAAAGAGTGTTCTCAAGAATTGGGATATATTCTTGAGGGATTGTAAGGTTATCTCTTTGGCCTCAAAAGAAAGAACAAATTAGTGAATTTGTTGGAAAATCCTTAGTGTGGATAGCTAAGGTAGTGGACGTAGACTTTGTTTGAGAAAGTCGAACCATTGTAAATCGCTGCGCAATTTCTTTCAATTTTCTGCAAAAGCTTCCACCAAAATTTTAATTGCCAATTCACCCCCTCTTGGCCGATTCCGTCGATCGATTAACTCAACAAGTTCATCTTAGCAAAAACAAAAACAAAAAAAGTCTGAGTTGAAGGAAAATGGGGGTTTTCATGACATTACAATCACAAGAGATGCAACCCCAATTTCGAATATGATTACATGCAGGAACAAATCATTAACCACAAAGGCAGGGAAAACATTGATAATTACTGTCCAAAATAAAGCAATATCTTTAATCAAGTTTCGGCAAATGATATCCAGAATTTAATCTACCAAAATCTGCAGATACAACTAACAATATTCAACACACATCTATTCCACATATATTTTGGATAAACCGGGATAAAAGTTGTTTACAGAGATCACACTTTTGGTGTAACCGGTAAGCAGAAGCTGCCCTTTGTCATAGTGAAACCGCTCAATCCCCTCCAATTCAATCATTTCCACATTATCTGTTAATAAACTGTAACAAAACACCCCTATTCCAGGCCAGAATAGTATCAGTTTCTTATTCCGGATTCTCACCAGTTGAACTTTGTGATTATCTTGAGGGAGATCACATGGGAAGATATAGTTTTTAAAATTTCGATTAAAATCGAGATCGTAGATTCGAGTCCAATGCCATTCGGTATGATTGAAAAGCCATACATGAACCACTTGTCCCAACAAACACCAACATGTTAGCCGCCCATCCATCTCTAGCAGCTTTGATCTTCGGTCGCATCGTTCCGTTTCGCATCGGTAACTGGGATGAGACAATGTATGAAACTCTTCGGTTTCCATGGAGAACTTCATGATTGAAATTTCACATGTGGAGTGAGGAGCATTAGTGTACGGATCGCCGGTCATCCAGTAAAGGGCGTTACCGAGTATCACCGGCGATGACCCTTGACGGAAACAGTAAGGAAGGGTGCAGAGGGTTCTCCATTTGGTAGAGCCTAAGGTGAGTATGGCATATTCACATTCAAAAGTGATCCTACGACAATGGAGCAACCTATACTCCTGTGATGGTGAGTGATAAAAGAATCCACAGAAACAGCCGACCCTATACGGATGGATCAGAGTTATCAATTCTCCGGTGATCGGATTTCCGACGTAGAATTCAGATGAAGAACGAGAAAACATGCAAGATTTAAACAAAACCAACCCATTGCAGGAAGCAATGGGAACAACAGCACGAACCGCAGTTTGATGTTTCCAACGTTCAACTAAAGCTCCATTAAAAGCCCTTTTCATAAACAATGATGCATCATCATCATCATGAGGAAGAAAGAAATCCACTTTCCCGTACCACTTATTTACCAGTTGGTAAAAACCAAAGACAGTAGAAGGAGATTGTTGGAGATGTGCATAAGCGAAGGAAGGAGATGAGATGAGAGCATTCCATCTCCGGCATACCAGTCGACACCTCCGCCACAGGTGCTCGGCGGGGAGCCGCCTTAGTATTTCAGTAACTAAATCATCAACGAGATATTTAAAACCTCTTCCATTACCATTATCAACACTAGGATTCTTAGGAAGATTCATGATCGATCTTTTAGAAATAAAGAAAACAGAAGAAAACGCAAGGGCTGCTATTGTAGCTAGGGTTTTGCATGATATGGGTTAATATAGGCAATAAACTTCATTTAATTTTTAACTTAATTTAGAAGTCTATTGAAAGAGAAAAACCGACTCATACAAGGAAAAGTATTCTGTTCTAAAAGTTGAAAGTGTATATAGAAAGAGAATATTGGAAAAATATCCCTTTAAACTAAACAATTTAGAGTTAAAATATCTGATTTTTTTTAATATTTAAAATATCAATGACTTAAAATTAATTAAACCAAAAAGGTTTTAGGTCAGGATACGGAATAAAAATAAATTATCAATAAAAATATATATTAAAATTATACGAGAATTTAAAATTTTTATACAATTCATATATCAATATTCTTCTATCCATATGCAAATAAATTTAGGTTAAATTATATATTTAGTATCTAAACTATCAATTTTAGTCTGTTTTAGTATCTAAACTTTTAACGTTTAGTTTTTATTTCATTTTATTACTCTGTCGAAAAAACTTAACTCGTTTAGTACCTAAATTATTAATTTTGGTCTGTTTTAGTACTTAAACTTTTATTTTTTTTAAAATACAACATTAATTTTTAAATGGAGGTAATAAAAATGAAAAAAAAAATAAAGTTTTTAATAGTAGGTAATGAAACAAAAACTAAATTTTATTATGATTCCAAAAAAATTAAAAATTTAGATGTTAAAATAGACCAAAATTAATAATTTAAATATTAAACGTATAACTTACCCATAAATTTATATAAAGAGAGAGTGACATGATAAACATCTATTATATGGGGTATGCAAAAACATGACAATATATATCCAAAACCGATTCAACCGAACCGAACTCAGAGATACGTATAACGGTATAAGCGGCCGTAGGGAAAGAAGAGTATCCCATGGCAAAGGTCGTAATTAGATACAGAATCCAGTGGCATTTAAAGCACTAGCCAACAAAATATCTAGCTCGACTTTTATGATTTTTTTTTACATTTATCAGCCCAAAATCTCTGGAAGTTTCTTTTGCTTTATATCTTCTCTCCTTCCTCAAATTTCACCCGCCAAAGATATTTTATCTTAGTACCCGTTTGGTTCAAGGAATGTTGTATTACTAGGGGAATGAAATCCTCATTCCCCCGTTTGGTTGGTCGGTAATTTCATTCTCGGTAATATTTTATTACCAACAGTGGATTTTTTTGAGTATATTACCAGGAATGTGATTATCTCCCTTCTCTTAGGTATTGTTAGATTACCGGCGTTTTGAACTAAAATGCCCTTCAAAAAAAAAATTCTCCAAAAATATTTTTCTTCTGTCGTTAAATAATAAAAATTCTACGAATGTTAAATTAAAAATTTATCTTTAAACTATTTTAGATTTACAAAAAAAAATCTATAATTACAGTCTTAATATACGATTAAGGAAAGACGTTATCGGAAATGTTAATATTTTTTAACATTTTCGGTATAATGTTACTTAAAACATTATTTTTTTACCATAAATGTTAATATTAGGTGTTACTTAAAATGTTTAAATCGTTACTTAAAATATTATTTTTTATCGAAAATGTTAATATTGACCGTTATTTAAAATTTTATTTTTTCTATCGGAAATTAAATAACGAAATTAACATTTTCGGTAAAAAAATGTTTTAAGTAGTGTTTTACTGGAAATGTTAAAAAATATTTGTAACACCCCAATTTAGGGGCTAAATTTAAGAATTTATAAAATGATGAAATTAATTGGTATTTTGAAAGAAACGGTGGATTAAATTGTAAAATTTCAAAGTTGGTAGACCGTTTTAAGAAGTACAGGAAACTCAGTAGCTAAACTCATGATTTGACCATTTTTCTTTAGGAGAAAATATAAACCCTTCCCAGTGCGCTGTTTCCAGATTATTTTCCAGTTTTCCCCCTCCATCAACCCTCCTTTAAATTCTGATCTACTTGCCGTTCGACCTTCGTTCGACGAACCGAAATGACCATCGTGTTCGTTGTCGACCAATGAACAAAAACCCTCAAACCTTTTGTTGTGAATCGTCGTCGTTCGTCGTTAATTTCAGTCGGAAGTATCGTCGGTTTTAGCTCAATTTCCGTTGGTTTTCCATCGATTCACGTCGATCCGGCCATCCGTTTTCGACACCTCCCGCACCATCGTGTTCCTTGCATCGTTCCGCGTCCACCAGTGTCCTCCGTTTCTCCGTCGTCGCCGGCGCGTGGAGGGGTGAGAAAGTCAAAGTTTTCAATGTTTCGGAATCGAGCTCTCCGCCGTTCAAAATTGTGAACCGAGCTTGGTAAGTGTCTCAAAATGCCTTAAAATAATTTTTTGGGAATTTTTCCGACACCGTATCACTGTTCACGCACCGCACGCACCGCCACTGCGCGTAGGGGGTGCTAATTTTGTAATTAATTTCTGTTAGGGTGATATTTGTGTAAAACTCGGGTGTTAGTTTTGTAAATATTTTTAGAATGTGGGTAATTTTGTAATTAATTTCGGTTAGGGTGATATTTGTGTAAAACGGTTGACTGTTGACCGTTGACCTCCGTTGACTGTTGACCGGCGTTGACCAATGTTGACCAGAACTTTGACCGGCGTTGATTGGACTTTGAATGACCGTTGACTTTGATCGGATATACCTATTCTGACGTTTTTCGATATCCTGAATTCATTTTTGGGGTCCGTTTCGCCAAATTTGAACCTGATAAGTTGGTTTTCACTGATTAATCACCCGATTCGATTCATTTTTCGGAATTAAGCTCTGATTTTGATGGAATTTATATTGTTATATGTCTGAGGAGTTATTGAAAGATGATTTCAAGATCGAGGGCGTTCGAATGGAATTTAATGGTTGATCAGTATGGCACGGAAATCGAGGTAATATATTACTACCTCTTTATGCTTTATAGAACATGTTGATATTGGTAAATGCATGAATGAAAATGTTTGGTCTCATATGTGTAATTAATGAAGTTCTACACTCGATATGAATGCGGTAAAAAGTAGGTAACTGAATATGGCTCAGATGACTATTATAAGAATTGAAGGACAATTGGAATTAAATTTCAAGTTCTGAAATTAAGTGATAAATGAATCAACCATGGATATGTAGATTATAATTTATCTCATTAAAGGTACTTGGATGATAAATTATGAGAATATTTCGATTAGGTAAAAATTACGAAAATACCACTATGTTGTAAAATGATAAGAATTGTCCCTGAAAGTTGATTAATAACTCTGAAAAGACTTATTAATCTGATAAAACTATAGATGTGTATAAGAAATGCTAGTTTACTTAGAAAATGTGGATAATCAATTTTTTACCCCAAGAGGGTTTGTGCAAGATACTGGAAGACTGTTAAGGGAATCATTTCAAGATCAGAGAATGTTCAAGAAAGCAATTAATCATAGGATCTCCAAATTATATTATTTTTGTTATGAGATAATACTGAAATTATCTGGTTAAGAAATTACGAAAATGCCCTTGTGAGGTAAAATAGTCCGAGTTGACCCTGAATGAGAAAGTACTTTGAGGATTTGTACTTAACTCGATTAAGTACGGATTTGATTATTAAAATCTTGACTTAGTGCAGAAAATTCCTGATATTCCGTTTGTAAAATCTGAGAAGGCACTTGTTCCAAAAATATCCGAGTTATGAGTAAATACCTGAAGAACAATTTATCGAGGGTATACTTTTGACAGAATTGTTCGAAATGACTGAAATAAATGATAAGTTTGAATTCGATAATAAGATCGGACGGAAGGAAATGATTGTAATTCACTGGATCTGTAAAATGACCATAATACCCTTAGAATGCAAATGACCAAGAATAGCACCAAGCTCAGGAATGATTGGATATCCTCGAACTCTGAAATTAATGAAATAAAACTGAGCATCAGAATGACCAAAATGCCCTTATGACCTATACTAAGTAAATGTCTTGGATTAATTAAGGAATCCAAACAAACATGGGTGTTGTGCTACCCATAAAAGTTATGAAACACAACTTAAGTGAGACGGTCAATCATAATGATATGTTAGTACCTGAACGACATAGATATCAGTTGAATGTGCGTTCATCTTCTCAAGTTGGGCTCGATGATAATTTTGGAAGTACTCAGCTCAGCTCAGCTCAACTCTAGATTGCATTCGGTACTAAGAAGTGGATAATCGTTAAACAAATCAACCACGAATACCAAATTGAACTGAACGGAAGTACAATACGTATCCGAAATTCAGAAAAAGTATGATTTACTCTAGAAAACTCTGAAGTAACCGAGATAGACTTGACTATTAAATGAAATAAGTAACTTCAATGACTGAGGATTAAATAAGTGATTTGGATGAGTCTAGAATCATTAATGAACATACATGATGTAATGTTCTTATGGGTCATGAACAATAAATCAAGCACGTCGATATTTCATAATATTGTGGAAGCGTGGAAATGAAATAAAGACATTGGAAAATCTATTCAGCGATGATTCCGAAGATGATCTATGGACAAGAATTTTTGGTATTAAAGAGTAAATACACTGGAAGGACAATGAATTGACCAATCGACAAGCATAAGTTCTGGAAGTTGTTCGATAATCCGATCAATCGACATAGATTAAATATTCGTTTATTCCTTATCAGCTCAAATCACATTATGCATAACTGAAGATTCTGTCAGTTAATGAACTTTTTCAATAGTATTTCTAACTTCCGACATTCTATCGGTACACTGAAGATTCGTGTTTCTTTGTTGGATAAGATTATCCAATATCTCTGAATAATATCTGTAAACACTAGTGTGTTCCCTACTTACATGAATATTTTATCTGATTTCCGATTTGAATTCTGTTCTGACATCTGATCTGAAATCTATTCTGATTCCTGACCTGGATTCGGTTATGATATATGATCTGAATTTTGTTTTGTTTTCTGATATCTCCGTTTATTGACGGTTTTATATGTTTGAAATGAGTTTTAAAGAAATTATTGATTTACTGGTTTATGAACCATGGCAACATGGTATGTGATCTCCGATTACGGTTTTTATCGAAAAATATGAATTGTACATGTTTTATGAAATCATGGAATTTACTGGTTTATGAAGTATGCTTACCTGAAATGTGTTATCTGATTTTCTGTTTCACTGGAAAATATGATTTATGGAATTATGAAATTTACAAGGAGTGCAGGTGGGTGTATGGTTCTGGGAAACCTACACATTATGGAGTGTTTGGTTGGAGAGAATACTATGATTTTTGATAAATCTTTTATGGGAGGGTGTTGTTGGAGGAAGTTACCGTTACCGTTACTGCAGGCTCCTCTGCTTTGTGCTCAGGGTAAGTCCTTACTTGGTGTGTAGGTGGGTGTATGGTTCTGGGAAATCTACACATTTTGGAGTGTTTGGTTGGAGGGATTAATATGGTTTTTGAATAAAAATATGTTTTAAACTGCTACTATTTTAAAAAAGAAAAGATCTGTATCTTTTCACTGGTTTGGCGGGAACACACTAGATAACATATTATGATCTCTTGAACTTAGTCATCCGAAATATTTCTCTGAACTGAAAGCTCATTGTCCGTTACCACCTAAAATATCAGTAGGATCTCCGCACAGCATAAAAATCTATAGATGTTCAGAACCAATAAGGAAATATATGTTTATCTGTATCTGCACGTTCTTCAGCATCATCTGGTAGTCCTATATTACTGAGCTTTCCAAAGCTCACTCTGTTACTCACCTTTTCAGGTTAAAGGAATTGTACCAGTGCAGTTATCGACTTCAGTAAGGGAGTTCTTACGGCGTTATTTGCAAATTATGATACATGTGATTAGGGGGCATGTAATTGTATTTTGTTTTATATACGAGTTTGAAAATCTATTTTATTTCTGCATACTGATAAATTATTTTATAAGTTACATGTTTTAATAAAAGATTTAAATTTTTCGCTATTTTTACAGTGGGTCGCTCCGGTGGCCCTAATGTAACAACCCAGATTGGATCGAGTTACCCGCATCGGTCTGAGGGGGTTACAATATTAACATTTTTAGTAAGATTTTTTTAACCGTATATTAAGATTGTGGTATAGTAGAATAATGTTTTCAATGCACGTTAGGACAGATATAGAATTTTTTATGTTGGGTTAAATTTTTTAAATTTTAGGGAATCAAATTTAAATTTGTAAAATTTTAAGATTAAAAATAAATCGTGCATTAGGACAGATATAGAATTTTTTATGTTGGGTTAAATTTTTTAAATTTTAGGGAATCAAATTTAAATTTGTAAAATTTTAAGATTAAAAATAAATCTTCATAAAAAATAAATAGATAAAAGTTTGTGTTGAAAATAAATAGGCAAAAATTTAAAATAAAAAATAACTTTAAATTTTTAAAGGTCGTCCTCTTCGTCATCCCTTACATTCAATTTGGTTTTCTTTATATTCATCTAAATAGACTAAAAACGATTAAGGGAAAATGTATTGTACATTTGATCTTATATTATTCATGATATTGATTTTTAATTAATTTATAATAAGTATGAGATAATATTTAAATAAAATCTTTAGTCATTTGATATTAAATATTTATATTTTATATTATTTAAATATAATCTTTAATCATTTGATATTAAATATTTATATTTTTTATATTAATCAAATATTATATTTTTGATATTCCTAATACTTAAATTCAAAATTTATAAAGTTATTGTTATGAAAAATAATAATAATATTTTATCATCAAGATTACTTACTACGTGTCTTTATCTTTTTTTCTTTTAAATATAAGAAGACACGTGAAGAAGACTAGGATTGTTTTTGGAGTGGGAAACATCTATAGGAAGTGTGCTATCGTTGTTGTATGCCCATAGGATGCGGGTTCTTTCTTCATCAGACGGGCAGAGATAAATACTGAGGACACTTTCTCATTGATTTCATCCCGGTCATCATCTTCGTTTAAGCTATATCAATGTCGTTAAAGAGTTCAGTGTGTCACGGGCTTAGCTAACTCATCTGGACATGTCGCTTCTTTCAGGTTGCTTGTAAGTTAAGGTTGCATCGAGCTGTCGTATGATGTTTGTAACTTTATATCTGTCCTAAATCGAAGAATAGTTGCAGTAGAAACAACTAATTTTATTCAAGATAGGGATTATCTCCGAGTACAATAGACTTACGATCACAATCGAAAATTAAATATAATTAGGAAAATTTGTTATAATCATTGAAACAAAACCAGCAACTTAAGATCTCATAAAGATCAAACAATGAAAGATTAAAAATTTAACCAAGATACTCGAAAAGATACAAATAGATTTGATCGCATCAGCAAACGAACTACAAAAGGGAATTAAGCTATTGAAAGATTAACAACAAACCGTAAATTAGACTCGAGCAATATGAAAAATTATCCACAAATACAAATCGGGTATCTATATCTAATCTAAAGGTTCAAAGCATGAAAGATCAACAAGATATCAAATAAGCGTTATCCTTATCAGATGTGACGATATCAAATCAACCCTTAGAAAAATATAAATGAAAAAAAGTCTAAATAACCGAAAAACATTCCAAAAAACATAAGAAAACGTATCATAAAGACAAATAAAAACGTGACATACCAGTAATTTTATTGAAAATTAAAAAATAAAAGAAAATAAAGATACGATATAAAGAAAAGAGAGACGATAAATAATACTGACGATCAACAACCAATATTAAAATTGATGTGGTTGTGGAAAAAAAAGACTAAAAAAAATGAGTGGTACACCAATGAAAGAAAATTAGGATTTTTTAGGCTTATGTCTTATTAGCTGCAGTTTGTTTTAAAGAGGAGCGAATTCGTATGAACAAATGATCGATGATGCAGGGGGTCGACAGAAGATTGAAAACTTGTGGTTTCATGACTACATTATTTAGTGGAAATAAAGTTGTTACTGACTGACTGTAATTGTTGTTTCCATGTTCCTCCCTCTCTTGTTGTTCCTGTAAATATTTACTCATAGCCACCGCGGTGAATCACTGATCTTTGATCACCATGGTCCGGCACTATTGCGATGCAGACAGCCACTGCGGTGGCTAATGGATAGAGATGAAAGCATGGTCGTGCCGTGAACCTGACCCGAAGGTTGTGCAAGAGAAGAGTCCGAGTAAAGTGCTCGATGTTTTCGAGTTCATGGCAGCGCTCTTCAAGGCCTGAACTAAAACCATCTGCTTTGTTGGGAGACGATTAAAGCATCAAATAAGAAACATGTTGCATTACATGCTGCAAAACATCGAGAAAGATACCAGAAAAAAGGTATTGTCCAATGGCTGAAAAAAATTAATTGCTCTCGTTGACAAGGAAATTGTCGACCCTGGACGTGCCTTGTCATGCAAATACCATGCTTGCGTATCAAAAGAATATCTCCTTGAGGATTAGGAGGACTAGCATGACAAAGCACATAATAACGAGCACCGAAGCACACATCACCATTCCTCCTTGTTTCTGTGTTCTCTCTGCCTGCAAAGTCCAATCCATGCAAGAACGATAAAGAGTCGCGAGAAACAGCTGAATTCAGATCGATATTTGGACGAAGAGAAAGAAAAACCTTCTGTAGCTGTTTGAGGCCTTCTTCAACCGTAGTTGCAACATTCTGAATGTTGTAGTCTATCCGATCAATATTGGTGCCCTGATGAAGAGAGAAATGCATTTAGTGATACCGAAAAAGTTCGGAACCTGTTACCAAGGGCTGATGGATTCCTACCTGATCAATCACGAGAATCGACAGATCCTTCATAATCTGAGCAAGCTCGTTTACTGACTCCACAACCTACAAGAAAGAACAAGTATATATAAATAATAAGCACGGGATAGCTATGAAAGCATCTTGGATAAGAAAGGTTCTGTGAGTATTGAGTAATGCACTACTTGCCTGTTGGATCTCCCTCTCCCTCTCAACAGTGTACGCCTCACTTTGTTTTAGCTTTGCCATCTGATGCTCATTAAACATCTAAGTAGCATAACTGTGAAAGATTAGAATCTAATGCCTAACTGGAATCGAAACATAAGACCTAATATCTCATTATTTTGATATCCAAAATAAAATTGAGCTCCAGAATCCAAACATGATATTTGTGTTTAGCACCCTAAAACTCATCTTTACTGAAATGACTTTGAATAGATAATATAATGGAAATGAACAGGAGATGATGGTTTAAGGAAATACCAGATCATCCAAGTCGTCATCTTCTTCTTTAGGCCTATTCCCATTTAGATTCATCTCCATATCAGCTCCTTCCTGATCATATACAAGAAACCAATAATTTAATTACACTGAAAACACCAAGCAAGAAGTCTGAATTATTTGACCGGTTAGCATTCAGAATGCAATAAAATAATTATAACATGTTGCATTGCCGATAAGAAAGTTCCTTTCATTACCTCCATTTGCTGCCTGAGGCGCTTCAAATAAGTTGATTGTTTCTTACGGAGCTCCATTGAAAGGTTCTGAAGGTCAGTGGCGAGTTGACGCTGCCAAAAAGAAGAAAAGCATGAAAAGAAAGAAATAAAAACAAAAGTACAATCCTGAATCGAACATTCTAAAGAATAACACCAGATGTCAAACATCACCATCTTCCGCTTTTCAACAACACAGGTGTGTAGGTTAGAAAAATTAAAGATGACATTTTATCTCTCCAGCCAAAAAAAGGAAGAAGGAAAGGAAGCATGGAATACATAAATTATGAGGACTCCTGTAGCCTAGACAACAAAGGTGATAGAGAGAGGGAGCACTTGACACCGCATCATGTTAATACCATCCTCCCCAAAACCTGCTACTCGTAAAGTTTTGGCCAATAGGCGATAGAAAAATCACCATAGTAAATGAATAAGTGACCTACGACCACTTGCCTAAATGATTTATATTTCTTGGCCTGAACATAAAGCTTCAAAAGTGAATTTGATAGGCACTACGTCTTACCTGAACATTTTTCCTGACATTTGAATCCTCGGAAGGTCCAGTAGCAGAGAGTTTCTGTAATCTCTTCTCTGATCTCTTCAACAGATTAGTTATCTCATTAGTAAGATTCTCGATATTGCGTTGATCTTCTTTACCATCACCAAATGAAGGCATTAAAGCCTTTGCGTGAGCCTTGCCTAACTCGGCCATTTTAGTCCGTGCACATTGCACATTAGCAGCTATTTCTTCAGAAAAATCTACCCAAGCTGGTGGTAAACCAATGGTAACCGCACCCTTACTGCAAAACATAGACAATCCTTTATGTCCTAATAATGTATGACCACTTAAACATAGTAACAGATAAATTCACAAAAAAAAATGAAAGAGAAGATGAACTTCAGAAGAAACCGCAATCCTATATCTACTTTCCCTATTTGCAAAGCTCTGATCTTTCATTGTATTTGTACTGCATAAACTTCCCCATAAGCTCCTGATGTGTAGCAATTTCAAAATAATTTAAAATATCTCAGGAATCACACCTAAATGCTTCTCATGAGAATTATTCACTGATCAACAAACAAATTCAACCACATTATCCGTACCAGTCTCTTCAACGCCAATTCCTCGAAAAGTATTGAATGTTTTATAAAAATCTAGCACTCCATTAAAATTTTTACTTTTCCTAACTTCATAATTCAATTTAGAAAAAAATAGAAAAGCAGAAAACACCCGCCAAAATTAAGTTAAATTATATCTGAACAAGTGCATGCATAATTAAAAGAAGAAAAATATTGATCTTGATCTTGAATTAATTCTTCGTCTTATTTTAACAAATTAACAGAAGAAGAAAAAAACGAATATGATCAATAATAACAGTTCGGAATGCAATGTTACCTCGAGTTTCCAGGATCCACGGTACTTAGAGCAGTATAAGACCGCTTTGAATGGAGCAACGCAGTACTGGCCATCTCAATGGCAGACGCTCCGCCGGAGTTCGCCCTCAACTTCGCCTTCGATTCCGACGACGAGATCGTCGGAGCTCTAACACCCTTCAACGCATCTCTGTATTTATTGAATAACCACGACCGGTTCCTCGTCGCCATTGCTCTCCAAAACAAAGTTTAGATATTATCCAAAATAAATTTAAATACAGATTCAGAATTTAGAGATCTAAACGTAACGTTTTCTCATGGCGGAGCAATAATGAGGTGAACGGCCACGCGACCGGAGGCCGGCGATTGACCGTTAAGGAGGCAGTTGAAACAACGGCCGAGTCACGTGCCGGCGAAGAAATGATACGGTGCGCGTGGAATTTGTTTTTTCCTTTTTGGATTTTTGTATTAGGCTCTCGGTTTCCCGTTGACCTTTATTTTATTAGTGAAATTAATCTACATTTTTAGTTTAATTTTCAATCGGGTCGGGTTTAGTTGTAGGGCTAGGGCCCAGTTACAGTGAGAAATGGTTTTTTTTTTCCAATACCCCAAGCGGATTAATTATTTAGGGTATTCGACTAAAATGGACTTTATTTTTCGAAACTACGACATTCTCTACAGTGAACACTGAACTCGTCACTTTGAGGTGACGAGTTCCTGAAGATATTATTTTTAAATTGTCTCTGTGAAGTGGGCTCTACATGACTCATTATTTTATTATCATTAAAATGACTCGTCACGTCGTTTAAAAATATTTTTTTTAATTAAAAAATAAAATAAAAAATATAAATTAACAAATTAAGTGAAACTCGTCAAGTCGAGATGACGAGTTCCTTCAAATTTAAAAAAGTAGTTGTTGGTCGACGGCTATATGGGCATCGGTCATGGCCAACGGTAACTTGGAACTCATCACCTCGAGGTGACGAGTTTGGCCGGGAATTTTTCCCAACTAGTCGTTTATAGCGTTGGATGTAAGGCTATAAATAAGGGTTTAAGGTTTTGGTTTCTCACCAAACCCTAAATCCAAAAAAATACAAAAAATACATCCTGTCAAAATCTCAAAAAATAGCAACTCGAGAATATATGTTGCACCGAGGTGACGATTCATTTATACTTTTTATTTTATTTTATTTTTATAATTTCAAAAAATTAAACGGACTCGTCACATCGAGATGACGAGTCATTTAATGATAATAAAATAATGACCCACGTAGTACCCATTTCACGGAGACAATTTAAAAATAATATCTTCGATGTCCACTGTAGAGAATGTCGTAGTTTCCAAAATAAAGTTCATGTTGACTCAATACCCTAAATAATTAACCGGTTTGGGGTATTGAGAAAATAAACCGAGAAATGATCCGATCCATATAAGCTCATGAATCATGAATCACCTAATTTGGTCTAATTCTAGTTGTAGTTCTTCTATTATGGTGAGATTTAAATTTTGCTTTTACATAATTAAGGTTAGGGTGAGTATCCAGTTGAGTTCAGTAAAAAAAAATCGAGTTAGTTTAGTTGATGAGTCTTATTTTATAATTCAAACTTCATTTGATTCTTTTTCGAGTCGAGTTGTTCGAATTTTGTTTAAATTTTATAATATTATGTTATTATTTAATTTCAATTTAAATAATTTTCTATAACTATATATATATATATATATATCATATTAGAGTTGAGGGACTCATCACAAACTCAAAAATAAATCCAAAAATTATTAAAAATTTTAAGTTATTTAAGTCGAATCAAGTTTATTCAAAATTTTCAAGATCGAATCAAATTTAAATTTGTTAGTCGATTCAGATTCCGATCACCCTTAATTAAGTTATTTGCTTCTATAAATGCTATTAGTATATTAAGGTGAGAGATATTATATTTCTTGAATGGAATTAATGATTTAAATTCTGACGTTGAGAGTAAAATAAATTAAGTTAAAAACATCGTTCTCATAATGAACCTTATAATATTTGATTCAGTAATTAATTAATTAATTAATTAATATCAATAGTTAATCAAAAATTGAATAACATTTTAAACCATTATTAAATAGGATAATTACACATTTAGTACCAACTATAACTTTTGTTCCGTTTTGATCGCATAGTTATTTTTTAAAATTATACCTAACATTTAGTTTTTGGTTTTATTTTTGTCACTCGTTGTTAAAAAATTAATGGTGATACGACTATTTCATCATAAGGTAATGTCATGTCATCATTCAAAAAATAAAAAGAATAGCACGTTAATGATTTTGTTAATTTTTAACGATAGATGATCAATATGAAACTAAAACCAAACATTAAGTATGGTTTAAAAAATAGTTAGATGACCATAATCGAACAAAAGTGATGGTTAAGGTATTAAATGTGTAGTTTAACCTTAAATTTATTATTAATAAAATACAATTGATTAAATTTATATATATTTTAACAGTTTAAATTTATACGAGTCAAACAATTTTAATGGCTAAATGATTTATTATTCTTTTTAAAAGTCTCAAAATTATAAACCGATAAGATGTCTTTATAAAAAAATACTATCACTCGAAATTATAAAAAATATTAAAAAATTAAAAAAAAAAATTAAACAAATACTACCGCTCGAATTTATAAAAAAAATAGAATAAAACCTAAAAAAAATTAAGATTTATATAAATACGTCACACTTGCTAGTTCCATCTCCACGAATCTCACTTCCAAAGAGGGTAAAAAGTAGCTGTTTTTCATTCTCATTCATCAAGCTCCAAAGACCTAGCTTGCCCCCGTTTTAGTTTCTGGGATTTTTGTTAGTTGAACTTCACAAATTCGAGATCAGGTTAGAAGGATTTGAGTTCTAACCCTAGAAATTAAAAAAATTATTTCTTTTTTTCAATCTTTGGGTTGAAAAGTAACAAAGGGGTGATTTAGAAATGGATGCTGATTCATGGACTACTTGTCTTTCTTCAAGCTTTAGGAGATATCATCAATCCTCTCTTCAATCACGATCTGGTAGGCCTTAAAAATCCATTTTTTAAGGGGAAAAACTTAGAAATCTTTTAAGAAAAGATTGGTTTTTCTAGTAGATTCTTTGCTTGCCTTCTAAAAAAGTTGGTTTAATGTTTGGAAATGGATTGAAACTGCAGATATGTTAATGGGGTTCGAAGAAATGGACGGAGAAGATGATATAAGAGAGGAATTCCCATGCCCTTTTTGTTCAGTGTATTTCGATATCGTCGGCTTGTGCTGTCACATTGATGATCAGCACCCTGTGGAGGCTAAAAATGGGGTATTTCTCAATTCCTCTATCTTTTCCTTTTCTTTTATTTGTTATAACTTATAAGCAAGTGTATTTTGTATTCTTATTGAGAATTGTTCAAAGTTTACTTAACTGAGTTAAGCTTTGAATTGTTATCTGTCGGCAAAAAGAAATTGGAAAGGGACTTGTTTGTTATGGACTCAAGTTGAGCTTTTGCTTCAGAAGTTGCTATGTTACTTAAATAGCTCTTGTAATGGTTATAATATGCCGTTTGCTATGATATCGGAAATTTTGGATGAACTGGTTTCGAACTATGAGCTCCAGTTCAGCTAACTGGACAAATTGGCTCGGTTGTTCTGATTGGAAAGGTGTTTATTGAATATGAACTCTGTTTATGATAGGTTGTTTCGGTTTGCAGGTATGTCCCGTCTGTGCGGTGAGGGTGGGAGTAGATATGGTTGCGCATATAACCTTACAACATGGAAATATATTCAAGGTAAGTTACTATTGTTTATAACGAATTATATTTGGAATTCATTGTTAAGTTGTTTAAAGTACTTGCCTTTTGTGTGACATCTACCATGAAATCATATCGGAGTCTGCTAAATTTGTAGAATTTGACCATTGGGTCTATTTCTTACTAGAAATTTTTATCACCTTTGACTGATTGCTTGGATCGTTTTAAAACCATTTGAATCAGTATGCAAGTGAACTATTCTACCCCCTACCCCCCCAATAGTGGAGCAGTAGTAGCACTGCTACCTTTTCTGTACAACAGTTGGGCCATTCTTAGGACTTGATTCATATATCTTTCGTTTCCTTAACGAGTGGTTACATGCAGCACAAACGGAAGTCACGTAGAAGTGGATCTCATTCAATGCTTTCGGTTCTGAGGAAAGAGTTGCGAGAAGGAAACCTGCAATCCCTCTTTGGGGGTTCTTCTTGTATAGTTCCCTCATCCAACTCCGCGCCTGATCCGCTGTTGTCCTCTTTTATTTTGCCTATGGTTGATGATTGCGTTAATGCTCAGCCTCAGTGTGCTAGCGAACCAAGCACAGCCAAGAAAAGTTCAGACGTGAATAAGTCCGAGAGGTAAGTTGTAGTGTGTTTAAAATTTGATTGTTCTTTCTATCTCCCGGTTTGTGTGATGCAGATCTTTTTAATTTACGTGGTCTTTTATGATTTATCTGGTTATATACTTGAAATTGTAGACGATTTAATGGATCTTGTCATAAGGGCATGCAAACGTTGTATCAGCAAGATATCCTTTGACAAGATCAGTGGTTTTATTTTATTTTATTAAAACGTGAATCCTTGTTGTGCTACCCAGGAATTAGAACAAGATGTTCAGCTCCATGTCATGCATTTGAGTGACTCAACCCCTAAAATTTTACTCGTTAAAGCAAAACCAAGCAGAATGACATCAAGGCTGTTGGTCACTTGGTCTTGATCCCTACCTGCTGGTCCATACGTATTTTTCTCTTGAAAAGTTCCGCGTATTTGCCGGTTTTTAAACAGAATGGTTAGAGCAGGCTATATTTTAACTCTTTGCTAGTATCAAATTACCCATCTGCCTTACCATATGCACAAATATGTATGGTATAAGAATTAGTCGTTAGGCTGAGTGTCTCAGTTTTTTTAGTGTTTATCCAGAGTTCTCAACCTGCATCATTACTGCAACCTTATTCCAATGAGACCGATGTGATGATTTACTATTGGATTTTCCCTCCTGCGATCAACTTCTATAGCATTTATCGGCTTTCTCATTCTGATTTTGGCTTTGATAACAGAAACGTGCAGTCAACGCCTCTTTCAGTCAAGGATCAGGAAGAGAAGGCAAAAAGATGTGAATTTGTTCAAGGGATGCTCTTATCCACGATTCTCGATGATGTTTTATAATTCCGTAAGGATGTTGCTGCAATTGTGGACCCGAATCCCATACGGTGCAACATTCGGCTATACAGCGAAGAAGAGGCCTATGGGTTTGTTATGCTGTTTGTAGTGAATATGTTGATGTATTAAGCATAAATGTTGAGCAAGGTGTAGGAATGTGTGTAATATATGTTGGCATGTGTGGACTTCTCCATTTCGTGTCATGATAATATTTAAAATAAGATAAATACATTTAAATTCTGGAATGATCTGTTGTTTTCGTTCTTATTCAGTACAACAACAACATGAACATGTGGTGGAACTCATGCATGTTATATGATTTTCAGTTGTCAAGCTATTAGTACATAACCATAATGTACCAAATGGTTATTTTGAAGAGCAGGACAGTTGTCCGATAATCAAGCTCCCCTCATTTTGCCTATAATTGGGTAATCAAATACCATTACATCTGTGTGTTTCCTCTAGCATGTATATCATTTTATGTTTCGAATAACAGTTGTAACCCGTATACGAAGTAGCCTATCGAAGTAATACCTTTCCCATGGCTTCGAACTTAAATCAGTGTGCATAAATGGCTGACCTGGTTATCAAAGCAAGAACTTGAGCACTAAATGCAAGTAGCATGCAGTACTGAAAATTGACTTTGTCCATCTAAACAATCTATTATGGTGATCAAATGAGAATAGAGCACTTTTGGGGGGTCAATGTCAGTGAATTGTAAGTATAAATCAACTGAAAAAATGTTGATGTTTTCTTTCTAATTTGGTTCTAAATCCTACCTGAAAAGGGAAAACAAAAGAAAGTACGCACAAAGATACATTTACTACATCGAAGATCTAAAGACCTAAGCTTAACCACCGTCGGGGTCTTGTATCCATGATCCTCTTCACTACATCTTTTACAAAAGAATCAAAACAAGTTAAGCAACAACCTTTCATTAAGCTCGCCTGACCAGCTTCCACTCTTTCGATGTGCACGCAATTTGATGATGGAGGCATGATTTGAACCTCGCTCCTCCTATGCTCAAGCCCACAAGCCGCCAGTAACGTATGCATGGAACTAGTTGCTATGTCCTTGAGTGTACCGTTGTCTGCATATACATATAGAAGGCTTTGAAAAGTCTCCAAAACACAAGATATAACTCAATCACTCACTAGTAAATATCATTCACAAAAAGCAGTTTAAAGATGGGAGCTTCACTTGCCTAAATCAATACCGTTGGAAAAGGCTTTCAAATGGCTTCTAACCATTGCATGCAATTGTTCCTTAGCCGTCAAAATATTATCATCATCTCTAACAGAAAAAGGCAAATCACAACCATCAGGCCTAATGTTTGATCCATTGCTGCAATGACGGAGTTGCTCATTTGAACTCATACAAGCAAGTTCGGGCCACAAAGTCAAGTTCACAGGTGTACTGAATGAAGTGGTTGTTGAATCTTGAACAGCTTGCCATCTCAAGTGACCCAACCTTGAAGAAAAGAAGTCCCTACTTTGCAGTGAAGAAGAGGGATAATCCTGTAACCTCCCCTCAAACATGATTTGGGATTGAGCTCCCACATCTTGTGTCCTAGGTTGTTGAACTGCAGATTCCCTACTCTGTTCAATGTGAGAATTTACAAAATCATCGTCCTTATTAGCAGATGATATTCCATCGGCCCTACCAGCCATAAGATTCGTCCTAGATGATATTCCATCAGCCCTACAAGCCATAAGATTCGTCCTATTGATTGAACGGATATTTTGTATCTGGCGGTGTAACCACCGCCTACCAGTCAGAGTTGGAGCTCCCAATCCAGAAACTGGAGAACCAGCGGCAATATCTACACTAGGAAATCTAGGAGACGAAAGACCCACAAAACTGGGAGTTAAAGGCATTCGAGGTGAAAGCACTACATTAGAGTCTATATTTTCTCCTACATTTACAACGGGTGAGAATCTATTGTACAGATTGTTTGTCCTTTGGTCAGGCAAAGAATCTTGAACTTGGGAACTAGAGGATCCGAGAGCTATAGGCCTGCAACCATCACAGTACCAATTATCTTCAGGTACTTCCCGCCCCAAACCAACACAATAGGTGTGTGCTGATGAATCACAAATATCACAGAGTAACATCAGTTCATCATCCCCACCTTGGTGGCATTCAGAACAAAAAAGGTTCTCATACGGGTCCATATAGCTTCTAAGTTCTTCCTCGGACGGTTAATAGACCTACATACAACAAGCATGTCCCTTCTAACCATGTGAATAATAAATAAAAGAAAGAAAATGAGAACTATTATGAGGAGAAATATAACATACCTGATCACGCTTCGGGACTTGGATCACCACCTCTCTCGAATCAACTCCTGTTGTTGCCCTAGTAGGCTTACTGATTGTTTCAAACCTTTGTTTGCACAATAGACAACGAGATTCCACTTTTGACCATGCCATAATACAGGTGAAACAAAAATAATGACTGCAGCAGCTCAATGTGCCCCTAAGTCTTCGCTTATCTTCCTCAGAGAGACAAATGCCACAAATTCGCTTTATTACTTCAGCCTTCTTTTCTTCTACCTTCTCCTTACCCTTTCTTCCTGTGGGTTTCTTATGCTGGCCTAGCTCTTCAACCTCCTCCATTATCTTCGAGGATGATGAATTCCTCAAACTAGTTTTCAAGCTTCCACACAATCGGTCGGCTTCTTGCACTTGTTCTCTCTCTTCCTCGGAGATGGTATACTCATTATCAGATGACCCGGATGAGAGAAAATCTGAACCATATGGTACAACATAAGCCTTGTTTTTGCGTCTTCCATTTGTTCTGCTCTTTTTTCTCACAATTGGAATGTTTTCTATAAAATCACAATCATCGTCATCTTCTTCCTCGACCCTATTCTTCCTTTTCAACCGACATTTCTTCCTTCCCCCTTTTCTGGAAGGCTTCTTAGAAACAGCAGATCTCTTCCTCTTTTTCCTTTGCTTTGAAGGATCTTTTTTTCGCAACCCTTTCTTATGAACTTTCATATTGTTTTTCTTCTTTTCCACAATCAATTCCTCTTCCTCGTCAAAACAATCTTCTTTGTCCAGAGTGAATTCGTCGTCGTCGTCTTCGTATTCCTCCTCCTCCTCCGGCTCATACTCTTCTTCTTCCTTCTCCTCCTCCACCTCATACTCTTATACTTCCTTTTCCTCCTCCACCACCTCATACTCTTCTTCTTCCTTCTCCTCCTCCACCACCTCATACTCTTCTTCTTCCTTCTCCACCTCCTCCACCTCATATTCTTCATCTTCTTCCTCATCAATCTCATAATCTTTGTCTTCTTCTTCATCCGATACACTTTTCCGCTTTCGTGCTTTTCTCTCCACAATCTTCCTCTTCCTTACCGGAGGCATCTTTTTAGCTTTCGACCTAACAGCCTTCCTCACCACTTTCTCTTCCTCCTCATCAAGAAAACCTCCAAA
The DNA here is from genome assembly GCF_006381635.1 of Hibiscus syriacus. Classification (NCBI taxonomy): domain Eukaryota; kingdom Viridiplantae; phylum Streptophyta; class Magnoliopsida; order Malvales; family Malvaceae; genus Hibiscus; species Hibiscus syriacus. The sequence goes on from NW_024062171.1 coordinate 74,536, forward strand.
ACCCTCTTCCGCTGCACATTCATCCAAGGAAGAACAATACTCTTCCGCATCATCCTCAGATTCATTCCCCTCCTCCGAAACTACATAATCTTCATCGGAGCCGTCTGAATCCTCATCCTTCGATCTATCCCTTTTCCTAAAGTTGTTCCTACGACCAACCTTCCCTCCCTTCACCATCTATCCTTACACCCCCCCAAAACAAAAAAAAAACAAAACACCCAACAAACAATCCCTAATCGACCGAATAAATACCGAACTTCTTCGATTCACACAATTAAACACCAAAATCACGAATTCAGAAATTCTGCAGCTCCATAGTTTCTTCCAAATCAAATATGAATCTTTAAAGGGGAAAATCACCAACGGATCTGTATTACCATAGAAAACATTAGAAAATAAAGAAAACCTAGATCATAAAAAGGAACATAGTAAAACATACATTGAACCAAACCAAAAAAAACATTATCAGACTTCACCAAAAACCAGACCAAACAAAATTAACCGTTACCTTTTCTTAAAGCTTTAATTTTTTTTCCTCATTAGAAAGAAAACGGACAATATTTCCAGCCATTCAAATCAGGATTCTTTGAGCATAAAATCAAAGAAAATCCAACAAATATTTCAAAAATAAATTGAAGGCACCCATAAATATCTAATTTTCCATCAAAATCAAACCAACAAAGGGAAAGAGATCAAACACAGATGAAAAAATAAAGCAAGAGAGAGCAAATTCTTACCTTGGAGGAGGAAGACAGCCGAAAAAACAAAAAAAAAATGTGATCTTTTTTTTGCTTGCAATGTCTAGGATTTTGCTTTTTCGGCCGTAGCTTGGTTCCTTTTTTTCTGTTTTTACGTTGCTAATTTTTTTTGAAAAATATATACATTTGTGCTGTTTTGAAAAATAAAAATAAAATGGAAAATATATGAAAACGTTTTTGATAATAACGATGATAAATAATTAATTAATTAATTATGGGCTACGCAACTTGGGGGGTGTTGATATGAAAGTACGGAAATGCCCTTGCCTCTGTGGAGCAGTTTAACTGTCATTTTGACTTGGGCTCTGATTCATACACCAAAATCGTTAGATCGAGTTAAATCAAATTTTTGAGTTTTTGTATAAATTTAGTTATAAATGTTTACAATATTATGATATTATTATATTTTAATTTAAATGATTTTTTACAATTTTATTCAATATATATATATATATTCATATATTATATAATATATTATACTGAGTCGATGAATTTAACTTGAACTTGAAAATCAATCCACTAATTATTAAAAATTTCAAGTTATTCGAATTGTATTTTATAACTCGACTTGAACTTGAAAAATTTTCGAGACGGGTTTATGATATTACAACTCGAAGTCAATTTAAGTCGAATCGAGTTTTTCTCACCCCTGCTAAATCGACACTACCAATTATTTTCTTATTCTTTTTAATTTATTATCTTATTTTTGTAATTTTCCTTAGTTTTTAGGTTTTGATTTTGATAAAATTAAAAATTGTTAATATATAATTGAAACTCTATCTCAGGTTAATATTTTCGCCCTCTTTACATTTTAGAATGATAAGATACATAACACCATCATTTTTAAACTTTGATATCTTCATTTTCTATTTCGATGTATGTTGAGATTTTCGGAAGCTTGAATCGACAACAGGAACGGTTTGTAAAGAAGGGTCGGAACGGTTTTATGTTTAGGGAGTAAGAAGATTGAAAGATAGACAACAGCAGGGTGCATCGATGCACTAATTGCATTCGAAATGGGTGCATCGATGCACTAGTGGCAGGTGCATGGGTGTATGGACACACTTTGACATCCTTTAGCATTTTTGCTCAAATCCGAATTTAATGGACTTTGAATTATTTTTGAAACTTTTTAAAACTTTGAATAAATTCAATTCAAGTCCAAAAACATTTTGCCTTAAATTTGTTATATCGAAACATAATTCAACAATGTAGAATTAATATTATCAATTTCTTTAAAAAATAACATCAAAAAATATTATCAACCTCTTCAGATTTCAACATAAATAACTTTCATTACACTAAAATCATCGTCTCTAAATTAAGTTCATAATTGGATATTTTATTTTTCATATATATTTAGTTAATAATATTTAAAAATATCTCGTCAAATTAATTTGAATCGTTTAAATGTTATATAAAGTCAATGTAATAGTAATTCATACTAAATCATGATATACATTTCATGTTATCTTCAGAATAATTTTTAGGATGACCTATACCAGATATCATTGAACTTTAGACAATGTATTGTTTATATCATTAATTTTTTAATTGTTATAATTATAACACTAAATTTTAATTTCGTACCACTGGTTAAAATCAAAATGATGTGATGAGATGGACAAAACATCATTTTGGTATGTCTATTGAAAGTTAAACGACGTCATTTTAGACACCAAAATTTAGAAATGTTTCGATTTTTTTACTTAACTTTTAAATAGTTTACTTTTTGACACTGCATTTTTTCGATCATCGCTAGTAATGAATTGTCGCCTGTCACTAATCGTCTTTCATGACAAAATTGATATCATAACGTTCACATTTCACTCATTTTTCTTTTATAAGGATTGGTTCTTCACGAAAATTTTTTAAAATCGATGAAATTAAACAAAAACATGAATGAAACGTTAGAACTAAAATACTATCTAAAAAATATAATCAAATTAACTATTTAGTCAAAAGTTGTGAATTTTTTTATCATTATACATAAATAGAATATTCACTATTTTCGTTAGAAAATAAAATAATTATTAAACAAAATAATACAAGAACTTAAATATAAATAAAAATAAAGAGATGAAAAATAAAAAGAATATGGGATAGAGGAAAACACAATAAAAATTATGACAAAAACATGAATGATTTTAACTTAGTCAACTTGACCTAAAAAAAGAGAAATAACAGTTCGGGTAAAGTATAAAATGGTCCCCATATTATGAGTATTGGTTTGTTGAGTTTCTCGACTATTAAAAGTTACAAAATCGTCTTATGACTATATGTATTGCATTGTTGAGTATCTTGCTTATTAAAAGTTACAAAATGATCATCTGAATATTCATATGTTCTAAACTCATTATTTTTCGTTAAAACTTTGGTAGTCGTACGAGCTAGACATTCATATGCTAACTGAGATATGATAGTCGTTTGAGATTTTGGGATAAGATTTTATCATATTCCAATCAATAAGTTAACTTCCAACTTAAACGGTCGTAATTTTTTAGTGGAAAAGAATGAATTTGAAACATATGAATTGTCGGGTGATCATTTTATAACTTCTAATAGTTGGGAGACTCAACAAAATAATACCCTATATTATAGGGATTATTTGTGTACTTTACCAAAAAAATTGGTATTTTTATAAAAAAACACCATAATATTAAAATATTACCTATCTAACACTCGTTGACCAAAAATACCTGAACTAGCATCCAAATATTAAAAACCCACCTAACGCGCGTCGGGTGCACTGCGCATTAAGGTAAGGCGCTTTTGGTGCACCGCGACTCCCATCATTTCCCCTCATGCACCGCCACTGTGTCCCACCCACCTCCATCCACTACCACCCTTACCTCAATTAATTGAATGAAAAAATCAAAATGTCTCGTTACAGGGGAAGCACTTTCCCTCTTTTCTAAAGAATATTTGCTATGTCATAGTGTCTCATCCCATAAAATATATAGCGTTTATGGGAACAGTTCCCCGACTGCCGACATATAAAATCTCAATTTACATAATTTTCTAATAGGTTCGTTCAAAGGAAAGCGATTTCCCTTTTTTCAGAGAGTCTCTGCCATGTCATAATGTCTCATCCCATCAAACATAATTAATGAAAATAATTGCCTGAGCTCTCAAACTCTCTTAAATTCTCAAACTCTCAAACTCTCTTAAATTCTCAAACTCTCTAACTCTGAAACTATTAAACTCTGAAACTTTCAAACTCTTAAATTCTCAAAATGGCTCTTATTTCAGTTGTTGTTTATTATGATGGAGAAATTCGAGGTGATGGGGAAATTTAAGGTTGTTTTCCAATCAGACCATTATATCCTCATTACCTTCAAGATAAACATCATTATTGAGGAATTAGTAACAAAAATCTCAAGGAAGGCTTGCGTTGCAAATACTAGAAGACTGTCTAAACTTTAGTACAAATTTTCGATTGAAAATTTTTCTTTAACATATACAACATTCGACCTCTCCAGCGATGAAGATGTTGATATTATGGTTGATACTTCCAATCAAAATTCAGACTCTATTATATAAATGTATGTCACATTTGTTGAAGTTCATGCCGTTTGTGTGATGTTATTATTCTCCCACTATGGGTTGCCTCAACCAGTTCATCAAGTTGACAGTCCAACTCAAACAATCTGTAATAATTTCACATCATTAATGGAAAATCCATCTCCTGGTACTATTCCATCAAGTTCAATAGGGGGCATTCATCTGGTAACTTCTTTGACGTCAATATGGATATGCCTTATAGTTCCAGGGAGAGAAATTCGTTTGCCAACTTCTTTGACCTTAATATGGATATGTCTTCCAGTTCCAAGGGGAGACATTCATTTTCCAACTTCTTCGACCTCAATATAAAGATGTCTTCGACACAACACTCAGTTCATAACCCATATGGCGACATCTCTTCAAGTTCTATAGTAAGGTATACATCTGCGAATTACAACAGAAACCTAAACATCGGAATCACAGAGAAATCCTCATCTCCACCAGAAGAACCTCTTTGTGAGCTAGGAGCGGATGGTCTGAAACTGGATTATTCGTTGAACTTGAATCACCACAATTTAACATGGACTCTTACGATGATGCGGATGAAGTTCCCATAAATATGTTTTAATACAAACCTCCAACACACATGTATGAAGCTGACTATAACGCAATGTACGAGTAAAAAATTTTCGGATATGCTTAAGGTTGGAGAATATAAGAGGCATTTACCAGTAAAAAATAGTGATTTATATCGTGGAATAGAGTTTACATCAAAAGCGAAGCAATGATCGCAATAAAGAATTACAATATTTACAATTCGGTTCACTACAGAGTCAATTGATCTACCACCAAAAAGTATGTATGTTATTGTGTTAAACATGATAATGATTATAACTGGATGGTTCGTGTTTCAAAGAGGAAGAGAAAGAATGACATATGGGAACTAACAAAATACATCTGTCCTCATACATGTTGTGCACGAGGGATCAACCAGGACCATCGAAACTTGGACTTCAATGTGATTTGTCAAGCCATCATACTCATTGTCAAAGTAAGCTCTCATATAGCTATTGTAGTGTTGATTTATGCAATACAATCTCAATATGGGTATACCGTCACCTACAAAAAACATGGAAGGCAAAACAGAATGACATTATAAAACTACACGGCGAGTGGGATGTATATTACAATGAACTACCCAGCTGGTTTAACTTGCTGCGAAGACCGAGTCCTGGGACAGTAGTTGAGTTCAAAACTCACCATGTCTACGAGAATGATCAGGTAATTCTAGATCGATGCCAATTCTACCTTGTTTTTTGGAATTACCAACGATGCATTAATGCAGTGAAATACTACAAACTTGTAGTCCAAATTGATGGTACATTTTTGTATGGAAAATACAAACAAGATTTATTATTGGCAGTAGTCCAAGATGGTAATTGTAACATTCTTTCCATTGTATTTTCCCTTTTTGAAATATAAGATACAGAGTCTTGGGTTTTTTCTGAGAAATCTACAATTACATGTTGTCACATGGAAACGTATTTGTGTTATTTCAGACCGAGGAGTTGGGATCAAAGCAGCAATGGACTCTTTGGATCTAATGTGAAAACCCCCACATGTTTAACATCGTCTCCGTATTCGATATATTATTGCAAAGTACCACGAAAAATACAAGAAGAATGATGAACGCCAATTAATTATCTGCATAGATATGTTACTTTTTCCAATTTTGTTTCTCAATAATTTTCATGTAATCTATTTCTATATCACACTAACTAGTACATACGATGGCTTAGGTTCCAAACTCTTACCTCAAAGGTTTGAGGATATGCTTTAAGAATTACATGGAAAAAAATGAGTATGGATATAATAACATCAGTGAAATCAATAAAGAAAAGTGGATAAATGCATACGATGGTAGATATCGATATGGATATATGACAACTAACTTAGCCAAGGCTATCAATTTAACCTTAAAAGGGGCGCGTCATTTACCAGTAACTGTTGGCTAAAACGACATATTTTCGTTTGGGTCAACTTTTTGGAGAAGCTCAGGGGCCAGTTCTTACATGGATGCAAAATGGTCATGTATATCACCCAAGATTAGTAAAAGATCTACAGCAAAAGGTTGCAGCATCAAACAAAATATCAGTGATAAATTTTTCTTGTACCCAGGAATTATTTCGTGTCACAGAATTGCCACGACCTTTTCAAGGGATTGAATCTAACTCTTTCAGAGTTAATCTACGAGAGAGGTGGTATGACTGTGAATTTTTCAAGCTTTGCAGTATTCATGCTCCCATGTCATAGCAATTTGCTCACATTCTCGTCAAGACTATAAGCGTTATGTGAATCTCGTATACCAACTTTTGGAAGTATTCAAGGTATATGAATATGAGTTTCCCCTCATAGGTAATGAAAAAGACCCAAACGAGGTTTAGACTTGCCTTCCAATTATACCAGATCCAAACTTATTAAGGGATACAGGTCGTCCAAAATCCACTCGAATTTATTTTGATATGGATATTCGAGAGACATCAAAAGAACACTAAAGATGTGGGCATTGCATAAACCTATTCCATAATAGGAAAAATTGTCCCTCTCTTTTATCATCACGTAATCGATGACCACTACTAATGTACTTCTATTTTCTAATGTTTCAAATTATATTATTCCATTTTCTTTCAGTACCAATTAATGTGATTTGAGCTTATTTATACCAGAAGATGACCTTTAATGTAAACAATACACATAATAAAAAACTTACTTAATATAAAGAAAAAATAAATGAAAATATTACAATAAATTAAAATATTATAATAAATGAAAATATCATCAAAATTATCTATCGATGCTTCCTTGAATGTGTTTCACATGGTGGTGGTGTTCTACTTCGATGAGGGTTTCTTCTAAGAGGTTGCTCTTCCTCTTCACTCTCATTATCATCGTCATTTGATCGTCATCGTCTTGATCATCATCGTCATCATCATCACCACTACCTCTGTAGAATAAGGACCCTGAAGGAGTATGACTAACATTCTACCACTTGTTGAGAACTACAAAAACTGTGAAATACCAGAAATGGATGTATGTGATCCATACTGTGAAGTAAATATTGTATCCATATGCATAGTCGTATAATATCCGCCAGGGGGCGTCATACAACCCAGTGGGCTCTGTACGTAGCCATGCGGTAGAGGCATCTAAACCAACGGATATGAAATCTGAACCGACTATGGCGGTGTTTGAAAAATGAGATGGTGGCATCTGAAAGTGGGGTGGTGCCATCTGAACCGGCGAGCTATGGATGTAAACAGGTGTCAATGGTTACTGCTGTGATGGTTCCAGTGGCATAGTTGAGGACGACCAGGATGCGCCTGCTCTTGATCTACGAGTGAGAGGGTGATGATGTTGTGACGGTGAACATTTTTCTCGATGACGATGAATTTCCCCCTCGTTCTCCCTCTGAAAGTAAGAATGGCTTCTCATTTGCATTAAATCATTTAATATAGTCATTTGAAACCAAGATATCAGTTTATAATATATAATCTCGAGGGGGAAAGTGTTGATGTTGGTTATCTCGTATCGCTAACCAATCTTTATGCTTCACCAACCAATTAACCTCTTTTTTGCCCCGTCTATTGATATTATACATATTGTCGAGATTTATTAGTGCTTCAGGAATATATTGTGTGCAACCAAATTGACGAAGTACACAGACAGTTGGATGCCACTCAACAATATCATAACAAATAAGAGGCACAACCGCCAACCATACATTCAATTGCCCACTCAAGTCAGGTGGGATGCAAGCCCTCATTTCGTCGTTCAAATAGGGTAACCATTTGAACTAAAAGAAAAATATATTTTTATCAAAATTTAAATGATTCAAATTATATAAAGATCATTAAATGAAAAAAATTAAAATTAAAAAATATACCTTTACATCAGTTTTCTGGTCAATGAGTAATCAAATGTCTTCTAATTCTTGTGGGATATTACGATAATCTTTTCTATTTGATGACCACCTATTTAATATATATATATATATATGTCATTATATAATAATCAAAAACATTATTTAAAAATAAATTTATCATTTAAATTACCTTGATAGTAAAGGAAAGACAAGTGGCTCATTCACGATTGGACACAAAAAAGACATGTGATATCATGCCCACGAAAGCATGAGACATGCACCAATAGCAATATTACTATATTTCGTGGCCAGACTCATTTCTCTAAACAATAACGCCAACACTGCAGAGCCCCAACTCAACGTGTCGACTACTTGCAAATAGATGAGATGTCGTAACCACATACAATGGACCTGGTTCCGAGACTTGTCGGGCATCAATATCCCTCAAATAATTTTTAATATGTATGCTCGGGCAAATGCTTTTGTCTCGTCCTCGGAACAATTTTCGTGCAACTCTTTAAAATTTCTTTATAACCGTGATAACGTTATTCGGCCACCGTTGAAAGTCGTCGGGGCATCACCAAAATACTCTTTGCACAGATTCTCCCAATCATCATCTGTCACACCACAAATGGAAGTTCCATCTACTAGGAGCCTCAAGTGCATTGAAACATCCTCCAGGGTAATTGTGAACTCCCCACATGGCAGATGGAACGTGTGTATCTCTGGCCTCCGCCTCTCAATTAGTGCAGAAATAAGGGTGGGTTCAAGTTTACAACCTTCTTCAATTTTTGCTAAGTAACCAAATTCAACCATAAATAAATAATGTCAGATATACCTCGGTGTATTCATCTTGTTGTTAAAGATAAAAAGTTCTAATATTCGATAGTTTCCTAATAAATAAATTCTAACCATTAAAATTTGAACAAATAATTTAAAAAATATTTAAATAAATTCTAATAAATAAATTCTAACAATTTAAATAATATATGATCGATTTTCTAATATTTAAAAATTTAAAAAAGAATATAGTTTCATATTCTGACCATATTTAATCACAACATTCCACCTTCCATTTCTTTTAACTGCATATAATAAATATAAATTAAATAAGTTTACAATTAATTAATAAAAAATACAAAATTATGTAATAAAATAATAATAAATTTATTAAATAAAAAGATAACAATATACCTTATTGGCTAAAACTTGATGGGAATAAGATATAATTTTGGGTGTGGTTTGTATGAAGTGAATGGTTGGTTTATATAGGGGATTTAAGGGAGGGAAACAATCAGGCGGGAACTAGGGGGAGGCGCACCACGTAGGACGCACCTTTGTGGGGTGCAGGGGAGGCGAGCCACGTAAGACACACCTTAGGTGGGTTTTTAATATTTGGGTGTTAGTTCGGGTATTTTTGGTCAACGGATGTTAGATATGTAATATTTTAATATTATGGTATTTTTTTTGATAAAAATGCCCAAAAAATTAGGTCTAATGCTATTTTCAATAATTAGTGACGGATGTAAGATTTTATGACAGATACAAATTTAAAAAATTATATAATAAATTTAGGGGATTAAATTATAAAATATTAAATAATATTAAATTTGACCATAAAAATATAATAAATTTAAGGGTATTAAAATATAAAATTTTAAAGAATATTAAATTTGACCATAAAAAATGCAACGAAATTTTTTAAACTAAACAAAAATTTCAAAAACATGAATACGTCTCAATACCCTTTATTCATCTGTGCAAATAATTTTATTAAATATATTATATATAAAACAAGCTAATGTATGGTTTTTATCTATGTTTGATTTTTTTAATGATTTTCATCTATTTATCATATTTAATTTAGAAATTTGGTTTGTATAAATAAGAAATAATTATTGGTTTAGTACCTAAACTATCTATTTTGACTTGTTTTAGTATCTAAACTTTTATTTTTTTAAAACCGTTCTTAAATTTTAGTTTTTGTTTCATTTTAGTTCCCACGCCGTTAAAAACTTAACAGACGGGATGATGGGGCATAGCTCCAGTGGACGAACAACTAATTCGAATGGTGGACCATGAGAATGACAAGTCGACCAACATAGTCCAGTTTCAGGTCAATCGGACGGTTGACAACATAGATTGGAGGATGAAAAAGTCAAAGAGTTTATCATTGATTTTGGGAGATTGAGGCATTTTTCTATGAAACAAAGATCAAAATCATGTTTTGGGGATCAAAAATGTGCGGGGTAGAAAGTTTAGGCTTCATCGGCCAATGAATCGTCCGTTAAGTTTTTAATGACGAATATTAAAATGAAAAAAAACTAAACGTTAAATATAATTTTGAAAAAATTGAAATTTTAGATACTTAAACAGATCAAAACTGATAGTTTAAGTACTAAACACTTAATTTACCCATGAAGTTATTATCCAACTAAAATTGTATGTTGGTAAACGGTGAAGGATTAAGTGGTAAATCATAATTTGACCTTTTTTAATCTCGTCTGAAATCGGCCAATGGGGCGACAAACAAAGTGAGAAATTACTAGACTAACCTTCCAATTGGCAAGAATAACGATAGCGTGTGGGTGGCATATAGATGATGAAAAGATGATAGACACGTGTACGGTTCGTAATAAGACGCATATATTTTTATTTAATAATAATAAATCGGTGGGTATATCAGCACCGCCTGCCGCGGGATTTGGCGTATATCTCCCCTATTGTTTTATAATTTACTGCTCGTAGATTAGCACGTGATTACGTAGCAATTTCCCATCTTAATTTTTTATTGGAATTTTGTAAATTTAATTATTTAAATTTAGAATGTAGATTGATTCAAATAGTTTAAAAAATTAAATAATTTTATTTAAATACTTCAAAAAATTAAAAATATTTTTAGTCACATCAAATTTTATTTAGTCACGAACTTAGTGACTTCAGTAGTAAAGAAATTATTGTTATTCTCTGAGGTCCCTTGTTCGATCCCCAAGAATGCTAGAAGTTGTGAGAGTTCAATGTCAAACGGTTAAGAGTTGTCTTTGAACATATATTGTCTTATGCTTACTCCAAATTAGCAAAAAAAATATTTAAGGTAAATTATAAATTTAATATTTCAACTATCACTTTTGTTTTATTTAATCACTCAAATATTTTTGTTAAAATTATACGTAACGTTACTCAAATATTATCTTATAAGTATATACAATTTGATAATAAAAATATAAAAAGGAATTTTGATATGTGGTTAGTGGGAAAATGTATGTCTTGTAGTTGTAGATATGGATGAATAGTGGGAACTATGTGTAGTAAGTGGTGACATAGATTTTTCCATTTTAAGAGCATAATAATATTCTTACTTAATTTTTTTATTAATTTAAGATAACTACAAGAGTAGTATTTATTATATTTTTTTATTATTTAAAAATAAATATTAAAATATCTTATTATAGTCGTTAATGCTCGTACCTGAATTACTGTTATGGCTGAATTAGGCCATGTTAGGAGGGGGAAGGTAATGTATTTTTATTTGATAATTCATAACAGTTTTATCGTTCATATTTATAATATATAATTATTTATTTAATAATATTATCTGTAAGATGCAAATTTAATTTTTTTTTTCATACAACATATAATCGAACTAAAGTCTAACAAAAGACACAATTAAGACAACCAGTCTCTCAAATGTATTAAGAAATACTTCACTTTTATTTTGTAGCGAGTTAAAAATAAAGGTTACATTATTTTTTACAAATTTTAAATTTAACCGTAATTAGGGATGGGTATGGGTATGGGTCGGGTTTGGACCAACCCGACCCAACCCGAAAAATATATACCCTCCACCCGACCCGCATTTTTGAGATAAAATCCAAACCCGATCCTACCTGACCCGAAATAATAAAAAATATTATTTGTATTCAATAAAAAAGTGATTTAATTTTAAAAAATAATATATAGAAGGCTATTTGTAATTATTCCTAAATATATAAGGTAAAATTATATTTTTTTGGGTCGGGTCGAGTATTTTTCACCCTAAACCGAATCCGACCTGACCTGAACATCACCTTTAAAAAAACCTAACTCGACCCAATCGGGCCAGGTAGGGTCGGAACCCGTCGGGTTCGAGTCCCATGCCCGTCCCTAACCGTAATTTTATTTTATTTTTTATTAAACTAAGGTGATTATAAAATATTATTTGTTCTAAATATTCTTAATTATTTGACAATGAACGTTCAATCATCCTGCTGCAGCTACCGGTGCTCGAATCCGTGACCTCTAGGAATAATAAAGATTCTTTTAACAACTGAGGTAAGTTAATTCGTACCCATAATCTTTAAAAAGTGGGAAAAATATATTGTAGTGAAAAAAGTGAAGTGTTCCTAGTGAATCTAAAGCTCATGACGTAAAGAAATATAAACGAATAAAAATGATCAACTTAATCAACGATCAAATATACTTACTCAAATTAAGGTTACGTCTTTATTTCAAGATTTTTTATTGTGATTCCATTGTCATGTGTGTTTTTTTATTGTTTGAATAAATTTATACATACTTTATCAATAATATTTTTCAAATCCGAGTTATGTAGGAAATATGCCACTCTATAGTAATTGAAATCACTCCTAAGTTATGATATGATATATTCCATCTGTCTTATTAAAACTATTAATTATTGATTTTTTTTAATTTTTTTAATTTTGATTCATATTATTTAAAATTTTTTGTTGAATAAAAATCTAATAATATATTTTAAAAATCTCTAATCAATTGGTTTTTAAATATATATTTTTATAAAATTTAACTATTTATATATTTAAAATAATTATGATTAATGTTTAAACTAGCAAGCGCTGGTTTAAATAGGTTGCATGCACTTTGAGTCTCTTAAATGATTTTTTTAATAATTTAAGCGATTATAAGATAATATTTGTTTATAATATTTTAATTATTAACAATACATATATAAACAAAAAATTATTTATTTTGACTATAAAAATATAATGGAGAGATTTAAAGTTATATTTTTATTAAAAATTTAGGTCTTAAAAGAAGTATTTTAGGAGTATTTTTTTTTGTTTCATACCTTTTTTTATTATTTAAAATTTATTTTTGACTTGAGATATAGGATGATGAAAAAATATTATAAGATGAGAGACTCGAGATATGGTAGTCTAGATTTATTTTTGGGTAAAATACTTGAATGATCTTTCGATTATAAAATATTGTTTTATCGAGTCTCATGATTATTAAAAGTTATAAAATGATCCATAACTATATGACATTTCTTTGTTAAGTCTCACAACTTTTAAAAGCTATAAATGATCACATGACTATTGATATGTTCTAAACTCATCATTTTTTGTTAAAAAAATTGATGACAGTCTGAGTTGGACGTTAACGTTGACTGAGATATGATAGTCGTTTGAGATTTTGGGATCAAATTTTATCATATCATAGTCAGTATGTTAAACGTCTAGCTCAGAGTATTGTCAATTTTTTTTAACAAAAAAGGATGAGTTTAGAACGTATCAATAGTCACATGATCATTTATAACTTTTAAAAGTTGAGAGACTTAACAAAGTAATAACCTATAATTAAGAGATTATTTCATAACTTTTAACAGTTGATGGATTCAATAAAGGATGACTATATAGTGAGAAGAGCATTTTTGTACTTTTCTCTTTATTTTTTATTCTTGCTTTATATCGGGCGACAATTCTCTCATTAATTAGGTAAATTACATGTTTAGTACTTAAACACTATCAGTTTTGGTTTGTTTAGTACTTAAATTTTCAAAATTTTAAAAACATACCTAAAGTTTAGTTTTTGTTTCATTTTAGTACCCTAATCAAAATTTAACGTTAAGTTTTGATTTTTTTTTAAAGTTTAGTTACTAAAACGGACCAAAAATGATAGTTTAGGTACGAAACACGTTAAGTTTTTAATAGCGGGTACTAAAATAAAACAAAAACTAAACGTTAGGTATGATTTTTAAAAAATTGAAAGTTTAGTTACTAAAATTAATACTTGAGGTACTGATTGTGTAGTTTACCCATTATTATTTGATTTATATTGGATTTAGCAAAATATAAAAATAAAATAAAATAAAAGTTTTAAAATCAGTCCATCATTTTCTCACCGGGAGAAATATAAACCATGAAGCTCTCACGTACGTAGCCTTGAGGTTCGGAGTCAGGTTTGGTTTATAGTTTTTCTCTTTAATTTTAGAACAGAAGCCTTGAACAAAACAGAGAGATAGAGAGCCTGAAAACAGAGAAAAAAAAGCTGAGAAAATGAGAGAAACCGAGGGAAAATTCTGCTAAACCCTCCATATTTTCTCTCTATGTAATATATTTGTAGAAATATCAATACCCATTTAAAAAAAATAGAAAAATAGGAACACAAAGAAAAACCATTGGCCTCTGTTTTCAATCTCCTCTGTTTCCTGTAGATAGCTTTCCGTAAGAACAAAAGAAAGTATTTGAAACTTACTTATTCTATGTTATTGAATTTACAGAATTACACTAAATGAACTGAAAATTTTGAATTGAATCTGAAAAGAATTGTAGTTTTGGTAAGATGGCATCAGATTCGGTGATTCCACAAGTTCCTGTAATAGCAGTTTTGGAAGAAGTTCTTCAGGAACATGGAACTCGAATTGAAGATATTGGTATTACTAGTTCGGGAAATACAGATGAAGCTTGTAATGATCCAACTTTTGCTTGTTCTGCTGTGCTTACAGTGCTTTTAACCTGTTGGATTCTATAGAATGACCATTGTTTTCCTTTGTAATATATCTCAATTTCGATCAATCTCGAGCATTGTTTGAATACAATTCTGGGGTTTCTTGTATGATCATCAGTAGTATTAATCATGTTTAAGCTTTTAAATTTTATGATTTTATGGAAATGCTGAAGATTTGTTGTATTCTTGTAGCTTTGAAAAGAAATGAAGCTACTGGGTGGTTGAGAAAAACAGTTGGTGTAGTTTTGGGTAAGGATTTGCCTGCTATGCCTTCTGAAGATGAATTCAGGCTCGGGTTGAGAAGTGGAAAGATATTATGTACTGCTCTTAATAAGATTCAACCTGGATCTGTGCCAAATGTATATATGATTCAACAACTATTTTTTAATAGTATTCTACATGTTTGATAAAATGTCTGATTCAATATATATATTATGTCAATTGTAGATAGTAGATGGACCTAGTGATTCAGTTATAATTCCTGATGGGGATGCTTTATCAGAATACCCGTTCTTTGAGAATGTGATAAACTTCCTTAAAGTTGTAGAGGAACTAGGGATTCCTCCTTTTGAAGCCACAGATTTGGAACAGGTTAGTGTTTCTGAAGTTTTAGATTTTGTAAGAATGAAACCATTTATAGAATTTTTCATGAAATGGATGTTTCTAGATTTTCGATTTGTTTTTCCAGGGTGGGAATTCTTCAAGGATTGTGCAGTGTGTTCTTGCATTGAAGTCTTACGGTGAATGGAAAAAGAGTGGTGCAATTGGTAGATGGAAATATATAGAAAGTGTCAACACCCCCATAAGTTTCAGATCGGTGAAAATGTTCCCACGAACAAATAGCGAACCATTCATGAATCGTTCCCTTTCGAGGACATCGTCATTGGGTGAAAAATTCGTAGACAGCTTGAATAATGAGCAGTCAGACCTCAGCGGCGCGGTTAGTGTGCCTTTTCTTGCTGTTTCTCTTCCATGTCCTTGCTTTTGGGGATTGAAAGGAAAAACTTCTAAGCTCATTTCAGGCTTCCCTGCGTTCTTTGCGGACGCTGATTCGAGCAGCTGTTTTACATAAGAGGCAAGAAGAGATTCCAACGGTAAGTTCGTTCTCTAGGAATATCATCTCGATTAATTACTTTATTTAGGATGTAATATGAGCTCTGGAGAATGATCAAGTATTGCAAGAAGTTTTTTCGGTGTTAAATATGAAAATCCTCTTCCTATTTAGTATTAGAATGAGTTATTGAATCAAGAAATGGTTAAATCTCATATGGAAAGGTGTGGTGCAGTAAACATTGATTTTCCAATTTAAGTTTCTTCAGTCTATCAGTTCAATAGTTTAATGAGGGAAAAACATAATAACAACTCTTCTGGTTCTACAACAGATTGTGGAATCTATGATAACTAAAGTTTCAGAGGAGTACGAGCGGGTCTTGGCAAGCCACAGTGAATTGGTGAGCATCTTTAGTTCTTCAGAATTGTCATTTCTTTATACTCAAAATTTCAATGATTGCCGGTTAGATAAATTTGCTCAGACTTTCTCTTTTGTAAGTATTATTAGAGCTAAGGGCTGTAATGCAACATGTTTGATGATATAATCTGTCTTATGAGCTCAGTAAATGTTTATATATAGATGGGTCCTAAATTCTCTTCGTAGGTTTTGTTTTTAAAGGAAAAACTTATTTCGGGTTATCTGACAGAGTAAAACTAGTTCAAAGGATATGGAAGAATCTGTCCCTGATAATTTTCTTTCTCGAACAGCCTCATGTGATTGTCAAAAGGTGGGACAAATGTTTCCGAGTAGCTTTTCGTTCATACAATTACCAATAGAATACTTTAATATCCTTTAAATAATATAATGATGAAGGTTGAGGTAAAAGTAGAGGCACCAGAAGCAGAGGAAACAGTTGTAGATGAAGCATCATCCGAGTCAAAGAAGGAACTTCCCAATGAGAAGTGCAATACCGATGAGGAATCAACAAGACAATTTTTAAAACAGAAAACAATAGTTGAACAACAACAACAATATATTCTGGTAATTTGCAGTAATCACTGGTTCTATTTATAAATTCCGTATTATCATCCATGGGGATGCAGAAAAGTAGTGCATGTCTTTGCACCTGTAGGAACTGAAGCATAGTCTTCATGCAACAAAAGAGGGTATGGACCGTTTGCAGATGATGTACCAGGAAGAGTTTAGCAATCTAGGTACTAACTTGAGTTAATCCATGATTCCTTTCAACTTGTTCTTAAATTGAAGATGCAACATTTCTCATTCTAGCTTCTCTTAATAGGTAAACACTTGCATAGTCTAGCTTCGGAATATCAGAGAGTTCTCGAAGAAAACCGCAAGTTATACAATCAAGTGCAGGACCTGAAAGGTAGCATTCTCTGGAAGTTCAAAAGTTTGATTTACATGCAAATCAAATCTCAATTGTACATGTTGATAACTTGTTTTAGGGAATATAAGAGTATACTGCAGAGTAAGGCCACAATTAAATGGGCAATCGAACAGTTTGAGTTGTGTTGATCACATAGATGACAGAACTATCACAGTCCTCGCCCCTACAGAAAATGGGAAAGAGGGCCGAAAGTCATTTACTTTTAACAAGATATTCAGTCCTTCAGCAACCCAAGGTTAGCAATTCCAAAACAACTTGTTCTATCTATGTTTCACTTCGTGTTGTTTTCTTTTTGGTTTGCCAGCCTTCTGAGCATGAATTCTCATTCCGTGCAGCGGAGGTTTTCTCTGGTATCCAACCTTTGATTCGATCTGTTCTTGATGGTTATAATGTTTGTATATTTGCATATGGTCAAACAGGATCAGGGAAAACTTATACCATGGTAAGAAATGCAGCATTATGTCACTGCAGTGATATTTGCTATTGAGTTGATTAACAAAAACTTGTTCTTCACTAACACTATAGTCAGTCAAATAAGTAACTCGAATTCATCTCATTTGTGAATCCAGTCTGGGCCTAATGAGCTCACAGAGGAAGGCTTAGGTGTAAACTACAGGGCTCTGGGAGATCTATTTGAACTCTCAAACCAGAGAAAAGAAACCATTTCCTATGAAATTTCGGTGCAAATGCTTGAAATTTATAATGAGCAAGTCAGGGATCTCCTTGCAGCTGATTGCCAAACTAAGAGATATCCTTTATATCTGACATGTTTATCTGGAATGTTATATGTTCTTTATTGTGATTCACGGACCCTTTTGAGTTCTCTAACTCCTACATACACTAGACATTCATAACAGTCTCAAAATGGGATTAACATGCCCGATGCAAACCTTGTATGTGTATCATCAACACCTGATGTCATAAACTTGATGAACCTTGGACAAAAAAATCGAATAGTTCTCTCCAAGGCCATGAATGACCGGAGTTGTCGATCTCACAGGTCCTTTATATCAACATCTGGTTTTAATTTCATGAGACTGAATTGATTTGTTTCTCATGTGGTGTCCTTCAACAGCTGTTTGACTGTTCACGTTCTAGGAAAAGACCTCACTTCAGGAAACATTCTTCGCGGCTGTATGCATCTGGTTGACCTGGCAGGAAGTGAAAGAGTCGATAAATCTGAGGTGACGGAGGATCAGTTAAAAGAGGCACAACACAGTGAAAAATCCCTTTCTGCTTTAGGCGATGTGATTGCTTCTCTTGCTTCGAAAAGTTCACATGTTCCCTATAGAAACAGCAAAATTACTCAGTTGCTCCAAGAATCACTTGGTAAGGTTATGTTGAAATCCTCGTCGACAAGTACTGTTTCTTTTCATCATCCAATGCATTATTGCCTGCTGATCATCTTATTGGTCTCTTCTGTCAGGAGGACAAGCCAAAACACTCATGTTTGTTCATATTGCTCCCGAGTACGAAGTTCATGGAGAAACACTTAGTACACTTAAATTTGCAGAAAGGTTAGCTACAGTTGAGCTTGGTGCAGCTAAAGTGAACAAAGATAGTGTAGAAATTAAAGAGCCTAAAGACCAGGTTCATTGTCCTACATTTTTTACTTAAAGCTTGCTTATAGTTGATCATTTATTTTGTACAAACACCGTTTCGCTTGTATATCACTTTTCAACCGTTTCCAGATAGCTAGTCTTAAAGCAGCCTCTGCCACAGTGGAAAAGGAAGGAGAACCCGAGCAAGTGCAAGAGAGTCAATCCATACCAACTTGCCCAGGAATGAAAACACCGAGATTTGAAACATCCTCTTCTCTTCCACAATGCCAAAGTCCCAGTGATCAATCCAGCAGTGTGGAAATGAAAGAACCTAAAGACCAGGTTTCTTCATTGTCCTACATTTTTAACTTAAAGCTTGCTTATATTTGCTCATTTATTTTGTACAAACATACTTTCGCTCGTATATCTCTTTTCAACCGTTTCCAGATAGCTAGTCTTAAAGCAGCCTCAGCTGCAGCGAAAAAGGAAGGAGAGCCCGAGCAAGTGCAAGAGAGTCAATCCGTACCAACTAGCCCAGGAACAAAAACACCGAGTCTTGAAACATCCCCTTCTCTTCCACAATGCCAAAGTCCCAGTGATCAGTCTAGAAGTGTCACTAACGCTGAGGTATACTTTAACAGCCGAATTTGGTAGGAATTTTTTCAACACTGATTTACTATAACTTATAGGATGTTGGTTATTGATGTGTTATAAAGATTATGGCAAATGCAACCATCGACGATTCTAAACTAACAAGGACTTGAAACTGATTTTATTGAGTAAGATAGAAAAAAAATCATCTTTTGGAGATGGAAAAATGTTAATCTTCTGTTTGTGCATCTCCACTGTTTTAACCAGTGAAAAGAAATTTGCATGACATGGTATACTTTGGATGATGATTCAGGACTCTTCAACCGCATCTAGGAATGAGTCTTCAACCCCATCTTGGACTGAGTCTTCAACCCCATCACCGACTGAGACTTCAACCCCATCTCCAGCTGAGACTTCAACCCCATCTCCGATCGAGTCTTCAACTGCATCTCCAACCGAGACTTCAACCACATCTCCGATCAAGTCTTCAACCCCATCTCTGACTGAGTCTTCAACCCCATCTCGGAATGAGTCTCCAACCTCATCTAATAAAAGTCCGGAAATCCAAGAGATGTTAGCGGATCCATCTCTTTGGCCACCTCTTACAGCTTCCAGGCCAGTTCGAAGTGCAAAACAAAATGTTAAACTCAAGTTCAACAAGCAAAGCCAGAAGGATCGAAAGGCAGCGGTAGGCAACGGTCGATGGAATCCTACCAAGGTATATCCAGAACAGAACTTGAATAAACTGACTGCAAACAAGAAGGGAAACCAAGAGAATGATCAGCAACGAGTTTGGTCTGAAGTTGCCTCCACCGATGGTTCTGATATTGATACTGCAACCAGTGATTGTTCAA
This sequence comes from Hibiscus syriacus, assembly GCF_006381635.1. NCBI lineage: Eukaryota > Viridiplantae > Streptophyta > Magnoliopsida > Malvales > Malvaceae > Hibiscus > Hibiscus syriacus. The sequence goes on from NW_024062171.1 coordinate 94,852, forward strand.
AGACTGACTCAGTTTGGCAATCCAGTATTCCTAAAATCAACAATGGTCCAAATGGATTGGCACTTAAACCGAAGAAACAACAAGAACACAGACCACCCAATCCAGCAACAACCAAGAACACAGAATCCAAGTAAGCTGCCTTCTGTTATCAACTGAACAATATTTAGATGTGCACATTCTCTTCCCAGGCTACACATTTATTGCCATCAATTCTGCATTTTTCTTTTACTTCAATGTTCGATTTTCGATCTTCATTTCTCTTTGTTTGCAACCAGGAGTGCAGTTCCATCACCGATTCCTTCATCATCGAACCAGAATGCGAAAAAGTCAAAGCAGAAAACCGGATATGCAAAGTGATTAAACAACAGTGTTAACAGAACTGGTTTTCCTCATTTTCTTCTTCTTCATCATCATCTTCTTCCCTTTTTCCTTGTGAAATTTGTATCCCTTTTCTTGCTCCTCTTGAGTATCACTTGGTTGCAGTGAAAAGGAGATGCTCACCATATGTACATCATTTCCCTTGCCATCTTTGGCTTAACTTTTGCCATATGAAAAGTGAGTTTTATTTTCAGTACTAATATTTCTGTACTTTCATGATTCGGTCATTCGTCAATGTAACTATTTAAATTCAAAATAACAGAAACTCGAACTAATATAACAATTTAAACTCGAAGGATCCTACACTCAGAATGATGCTGTCAACAACTATGGATGACCTACATATACACCAAGAGGCAGCTGGAGTGATTTTAGCTACAATTGAAGCAAAATAATCATGTACTTGAATGTTGATGCATGACACATTCCTTATTGTAGGTCCAAAAACACATGGCCACGTCAGCAAATGCCTTATTTTTTTCCTTCTAAAACCAGAAATTTTACCCCCACCACCAATGTTTCTGCCAACCAAAACACAGCAAATTTCTATTTTTTTCTTCTCATATGACAAACAAATTCTTTGTGGATGAATGAGCACAGAAGTCAACTCAATTCCCTTTAAACCTTGAAATTTTTTGCAGATATTTCTTTCATAGTATAGCCAGATGGATTATTATTTGTAATAATATTAAGGGTAAATTGTGCGTTTAGTACCTAAATCATTAGTTTTGATCCGTTTTAGTACCATATTGAAAATTTAACGTTAAGTTTTGAAAAAAATTGAAAGTTTAGGTACTAAAACAAACCAAAATTGATAGTTTAGGTACTAAATGCATTAGTTTTTAAAGGTGTAGTACTAAAATGAAACAACTAAAATGAAACAAAAATTAAATATTAGGTATGATTTTGAAAAAAATGGAAGTTTAGGTGCTAAACAGATCAAAATTGATAATTTAGATACTAAATACGTAGTTTACCTTAATATTAATATATGAAAAATAATAATAAATAAATAAAGAAGAAAAGGTCAAACCCCACTTTCTCCTTTTATTATACCTATTACTCTTTCTTATAATAATTTTACATAATAATTATTAGTTGTCAAAAAGGGTAGGAATAATTAAAGAAAGGGTATTTTGGTTTTTGTGACTAATTTATAAATTATTTAAAAGAAAAAAAGGCAGTCCTTTGCATAACAACATAGTTTTGTTCTAGAGAAAAATAATAATTAATTTCATTTTTTAAAACATATTTGGACCACGAACTAAACGATTTCGGTGATAAAAAAATTATTGTTATTCCTTGAGGTCCTGAGTTCGAGCATTAGGAATGTCAGGGGTGTAGGCGTTTAATGTCAAATTGTTGAGTATTATTTTAAAATATATATTGTCTAGTACTTTTCCCATATTAATAAAAAATCAGGGGCTATATCCATATAATAATGAAGAAATTTAAGAAATTAAATAAAATGACCATTACAATGTTCTTATAAGGGTAAAATTTTGATAAATTTAATAATCATTTTATAATAATTTGATAAAATTTAATACATTTTATAATAGTTTGATAAATTTAAAAATTATTATGTAAATTTTAAAAGTTCAATGACCAAATCGATCATATGAGCATATTTTAGGGGCTTCTAGTGTACTTTACTCTAAAATCTTTAAGTGCTGTGTTGCCATTTCGAATATATTTCGTTTTATAATTTTTAATTTCAATATTGTTTTAGGGATAAATAGACTCTTAGTCTCTAAATTTGACAAAATTTTCAACCTGGTCACTAATTTTTTTCCCATGTTATTCCTTAATTCAATAACTTTTTTTATTTTAGTCATTTTGATGATATGATACTTTAGGATTGTGTTACGTGTCATATTCTTAAAGTGGCACATCATTAAAATAATCAAAAATCTAATTTCAGTGATTAATGCTTACGAAAAATAATTTAAGCACTAATATGAAAATTGTAACCAAATGCAGGGACTTAAATTTATTTTATCCCTGTTATTTACGAGGGAGATTTTTGCCCCCAAATCAGCAGCTAATTGAAACCCGCGTTCCTCTCGCTCTAGATTTCTCTCCCAACCAAATCTCTCTCTCTCGTTTGGGCTTTGATTAATGGAACCCAGAAAAAAAAAACTCAAAAAAGGAGATTTTTTTTTGTACATTTAGATAAACTAAATGATACCCATTGTATGGTTACATCTGCTCGATCTGAGGTTGCTTTCTCTCTTCATCTTCAACTGTGAAAAAATTAGCTGACCCTATTCCTATATATAATGGGGGTAAGGGAAGGTACGGTAGTAGCCTGCTCCAACGCTAGGCGGGTAATTCTCCTTTTTGGATCTTCAACTGTGAGTGTTTCCTATTTGGGATTTTCTCAATTCTCACTTGTTTGGAGTTTCCAGCGTCAGTTTTCAGCTTGATTTCTTGAATTTTGGATCTTGAACTGAACCTTGAGCTTGCAAGCGACCGGTCGAAAATGGGTTGTTCTTATTTGGTGGATTGATGCGTTAAAAATGACAGTTTTTGAAGTTAACCTCTTAATTGATAAATAATCCTAAGCTTTGGTTATTGAATTTGTACATTGTATTTGTTTGATTCACTATTTCTCTATGAGCCTCATTGGTTGTGAGGATGTGTATGTTCAGATCAGTTTCTGGGTATTTTTTCCGATGTTATTGAATTTGATCCTTTTGGAACATGGAAAGTATAGTTTAAAGCTTGAGATTATAATGTGTGGGTATTTAGGTTTGATCCTTTTGGATTTCTTGGTAAAATTGTGTTCTATGCTTTGTCAAACTAAACTAATTTTTTGAAGAATTTATGTATGTGTCATTGCAGGAATTTGTGGCCTTTGAACCTGGGGCTGCTAAGTTGTTTCATTTGGTTTTCTAAAACTTAAGCAGTGGAGTTTTGGGAATGTTGATGCCTTAACTAGCATGAGCCAAGCTGAAGTATCAAGGATGAAGCCGCCTCTTGTTCCACTCGCGACCTTAATCGGTCGTGAACTGAAGAATGAGAAAGTCGAGAAGCCTTTTGTGAAGTTTGGAAGGCTGCTTTGGCCAAAAAAAGGAGAAGATTACTTTCTGATTAAACCTGATTGTGAGGGGATTCCCGGGAATCCAGCTACATCTTTTACAGTGTTTGCGGTACTTTCTTTCTCCTCCTCCTGCCCACCCCTTTCCTTCTCTCTCTCAAACATGAAGGATGTTGGCTTATCAGCTTAAATAGAACACGGTCGACTCCTCTTGTTTGGTTTTGAGGTAATGAAGAATGAAAAAAAGATAATTTGAATCATATAATGTGGGAAAAAGAGGACTTGCTGAGTACGAGAATGTATGTTCTTGTTTGATTTGTATGCATAACAAACAGTGCCATAGTCTTATGGTTCAGCTTTTCTCTCGTACTAATAAACTTGAGCACGATAAATGTATCATTACTTTTGATGCTTGTGGAGATTTCCTAATATCGGTTTTATTCACAGATTTTTTATGGGCATAATGGTATATCAGCTGCCATTTTCGTGAAGGAGCACTTATTGAATAATGTCTTGAGTGCAATTCCACAAAGTGCCAATAGGGAGGATTGGCTTCAAGCACTTCCTCGGGCTCTGGTTACAGGTTTTGTGAAAACAGACATTGAGTTTCAGCAGAAAGGCATGTATTCATTTCTATTGCATCGCACTTCTTCTCTCAGTCAAATTCTGTTGCGTGCTTAACTTTGTAGTCGTTTATATTGATTGCAGGGGAAACTTCTGGGACAACAGTTACATTTGTTGTGATTGATGGATGCACTGTCACTGTTGCATCTGTTGGTGATTCTCGATGTATATTGGACACCCAAGGGGGTGTAGTTTCTCTCCTGACCGTTGATCACAGGCTAGAAGAGAATGTAGAAGAAAGGGAGCGTGTCACTGCCAGTGGGGGTGTAGTTGGGTGACTTAATGTTTTCGGTGAAATGAAGTATTTCACTCTTACAATATTTGAAGTTTTCATTCTTTTGTCTTCTTTTTTCATTTGGAGGAATTAGAGGTGGCGGAATGGGGTTGTTTGTGAAAGTTATTAATAGTCGTTACATTTATGGATTGAATCTCTGTAGGTTGGTCCCCTCTGTTGCTGGCCTGGTGATTATGCCTCTCTAGGTCAATTGGTGACACAGATGTTGTGGAGTTCATTGTCCCAATTCCGCATGTTAAGCAAGTGAAGGTTAAATCTCCATGTCATTGTTGCTGATTTATTAATTTCTTCTGAGCATTGAAACCCTGAATCTTCTTTTCGGTTTTATATTAGTTGTCAAATGTTGGATGCTTTGTCTTCAGACATGGCTGCCAAGTCTTGTCGGGGATTAACGGCAGAGCTTGCTGCAAAACTGGTTGTAAAGGTGAAATCCAGACCGGTGCCTTTTCATTTTACTATCCACTCAATAAACCTTCATATTAATTTTTGCTTTTAATACCCTTTTTAGGAAGCTTTAAGGTCAAGGGGCCCGAAAGATGATACAACGTGCCTGGTTGTTGATATTATTCCTTCTGACGTGCCCGTCCTACCTTCAGCACCTTTGAAAAAGCAGAATGTGCTCAGTTCTTTGCTTTTTGGGAAGAGGTCTCTAAATTCTATAAACAAATCTACAAGTAAACTCTCTGCTGTTGGAGTTGTTGAAGAACTATTTGAGGAGGGCTCTGCAGTGCTTGCTGAAAGGTTCGTATGTTGCAACTTTACTCGGTCCTAATTTATATTTTAATTTTGCCTTTTTCATATTATATGCATCTTGTGGTAGCATATTAGTGCCTCTGAATAAATTGGCTGAAGTTGCTAATGCTTGCTGAAGTTACTAATGCAATGCAGGTCATGTATATTCTCACAAGTAAATTCTATGTTTGACGCACTTCTTGCAACCAATCACTCGATTGTTTTTGATATCGAATTTGCGCCTAGTTGGTTGTTTATCAGGCAAAAGAACCAGTGATTGTTTGGAAGTTGGCACTTTGAGTTGTTTGAATATTTTTATTACCATGCTGCAAGCAAGGTTTTCCAGGTTTTATATCTGACCAGCAAACGAAATATATCAGTCTCTAATCCGCACCGATTTTCATAATAAAAATGTGCAGGTTGGGTAAGGATTTTCCCATGAACACAAATTCCGGGATCTTCAAATGTGCGGTCTGTCAAGTCGATCAACCTCCAGCAGAGGGTTTAACCCTGAACTCTGGACCATTTTTTCACCCGCTTCAAAGCCCTGGGAAGGACCCTTTCTCTGCGCAAACTGTCGGAAAAAGAAAGACGCCATGGAAGGAAAAACGACTAGCACACCCACGGTGATCATGTAACATCATAGTCAGTTACCAAGTAAATATAGATGTTTTTTTGCCCTGGCAGAGTGAACATGCTTCGTTTCCCATTACCTGGTGAATGCATTGGAGATGCGTGTTGCAGATTCAGAGTTAGGTGTTTTGCCATTGTTGTTTTCAGGAGTTTACATCCGTGCTAGGCCGTTTCGCCGATCAACTCGGGAAGAAGATGATGTCTGATAGATTTCTTGATCATAGTTTGAATTGCTAACCGCTTGAATTTGTAATTAAAAGTGACGATTGCAAGCAATATATGTATCTCATATTCCTTTCTGCGTTAGATTTTATTTTTGATTAAGCTAAGGTAAAATAGTATAATCACCAAGTACTCTCGGGCATTTGACAAAGAATACTCTTTGTTGGTGTTCAAGTTTCATAGTTCAATATCAGCAACATTAGGAACTTCATTAGAAACCAATACTAAAATAAGTAAATACGGAAGTAAAAACAAACCCTTAGCAAATAAACAAAATTCACCCTTAATAAGTATGAAAGGTTTAATTTAATATTTCCTCAGTCTGGCAGTAATCGACAATCTCAAATAGAAACCCATAATGCAATAACCGAAACAAATAAGGGACCAACTTGTCCTGTGTCACAAACGACCTTAAGTAGTTTGGTACAAAAAATTGAGAATACCAATCACCATCAGAAAGTCGGATTAACCACGTTATGCGTTTCGAGCTCTGGAAGGTCGCCAGGGTTCTGGCTTGTTGCTGCCCCCAGCAACACCTGGACGATCAGAACTTGGAGGTGGGGCCCTGCTACCACCACCGCCTAATCGATCGGGATCCTGCAGTGGAGCCCTACCGCCACTAGTCCAGCGATCAGATTGTGGTGGAGGGAGCCTGCTCCCAGCAGCCCATCTATCAGGTTCCGAAGGAGGTGGTGGACCAGAGCTATCAGGTCTTTCTCGACGGAACCTAGGAACATATTTTCCAGAAGCTGGAGCAGCAGCAGCAGCTGGAACAGTATTTCCAGGCACAGTTATCCGGGACCCAGACAGTAGCTCAGAAGGCCTAGCAACACCCTCTGTGGGCCTTCCCAAGAGAGCTTCTCGTCTCTGCTTCTCCTTCTCTTCCAATTCTCGTTCTCTCTGCCTCTGCTTTTCAGCTATCTCATCCATTTTCGCTTTGTATTCAGCTTCTTCTTTCCTTCGTCTCTCAGCCTCTGTAAATCCGAAGTGCCGATAAATAAAGTAGATGAAAGCATAAATTTCTATCATAATCACTATTGAAAAAAACTTGATAATATATCCTCTGAACATTTTTAAAGGAAATGTATCGAAAATAGGTCGAGTAAACTGTAATGTTTCTAAAGAAAGAAGACTAAGGGCTTTATCCGACTTCAAGGTCAAGTAAATTAAGAAGAATCAAATGAACGTACAAAACCGCATACCTTCATGTTTGCGAGTTTCTTCTTCTTCAAGTTGCTTTCTTATTCTCTCCTCCTCGGACCTCACATAGAATATTTTCTTTCTCTTAAGATCTCTTTCTTGCTTCTGGGCTTGAATTATTTGTTTGATTCTTTCTTCCCTCTCTACTTTCCGTTGGTCAAACTCAGCTTGCCGACGACTTATTACTCTTTCCTGGAATATCATCTGTAAAATGCAGAAATCAAATTTATGTTAAATGGCCAAATGCTATGGAAGAAGGAAGCTGCAAAGAAACTAGCAAGGGAAAATCTCTCATGAGCACGAAGCCTCATCCAACAATGGACATGGTACTGACCTTGTTTTCTAGCATACGTATCAATCTATTCTTCTCTCTTAAGTCCCCATCATGGCGCTGTCTGCTCAACTCAACTTCCAACTACAAGACGCAAACAAAATTAAAGAAGATATTATCAGAAGGTTGAAAATGAGGGGGAAAATACCTCTTAAGGAAAAATGTAAAGACTATACATCCAATCAAGATAGGGATGTGCAAAAGAAGAAAAGAGTACCTGTTGAGGGATACTAGGAATAATACATTATAGTATATGCACTTATGAGCATAAAAAGGTCGTGTTATGAAATCATTTCAATTGCAAAACAGGGAATTGAAGTTTCACCTGTTGCTCACGTTCATGAAGCACCTTCTCCTCTACCAACCGTCGTTGAAAAGCAGCTTCAATCAAGGGCGTTGCTTCCTCTCTCTTTGCTCTTTCAAGGTGGTCCATTGTTTTGGCCACTTTTTGTAGTCTCTTCTCCTGTTCCTGTCTTTCCTTTAGCTGCTCATTCATTGCACGCTCAAGCAAGGTTTGCTTTGTCAATTTCTCCTGGAAGAAACGGGATAGGGAAAAATAAATTAGCTTAAATTTGAGTTAGAATATAATGGAAAAAATGGCTACCCACCCCATCTAAAATTGGTTTCTTTTTCCCTTTTTTCAAATGCTTTTCAGTTTCCTGTAGCAGAGCCTGTGCCTCTTCAAGTTCCCGCTCCTCTATTTCCTTACGAATTCTTTCAGCACGCTGATGCTCAAAGACAGCAACAAGCCTCTTTTTTTCAGCTTCTTCAGTTTTCTTCTGCAGCATCAGCCTCTTTGACTCCTCCTCACGTTCCTAATTGATCGAAACACAATAAATGCAGAGGCATGAGTACACAAATCCATTCAGCTATTTCTAAGATGAAACTTAATGTGGTCCACAACACTAGTCATTTAAACAGAAATACCATTTCCAACAGTTGACGTTCTTGTTCTTCCTTTCTTTTCTCGATTATTGATTTCCGAGCAAGAAGCCTTTTGTGCTCCTTATCTACAATCTCTCCTAAACCAGGTAAAACCTCACTCAGTTTTGATGCTTTATCGGTAGAGGGATATATCATGGCTCTTGCTTTATTCAAAGATTCAGCAAGAAGAGTCAGGTGATCACGAAGCTTGTCAGATTCAAGACCCTGAAAATGCAAAAATAAGTAAAAGAAACTAATATGCAGACACATTATAAGAAATATGAAGCAAATTAATTCCTAGAAACATCCAGAAAGAAATAAGAATACACAACCCAAAATACTAACTTACCATATCACCAAACACCACAACACCCTTCATGTGGTCAACTTTCATGACTATGAACTTGTGTTTCACAGCATCAACAGAAATCTTTTCCACCATAGAAAAATCAAAAAAGGGAATTATCTGAGACATACTCTCAATTTTCATCGACTGGTAAACATGGGACACCTGATGAAGCACGGGGTGGAGAACATTGAGAAAATCGGGAATAAGTAACCCAAGAGGGCATAATGCAAATAGAAAGAACGATGAAACTGAAAAGAAAAATAAACACAAGAACAAACCTGCTTAAGCAACCTTAAGGTAGAAAGCTTTTCAAGAGCAGGAACATATTTAGAGAGTTGAACTTCTGGTACAGATGAAGCTGAACCTAACTTCCCACCGAGTTTTGATATTTTCAGAAACAGAAGTTGTATCTTCGACGCAGCATCCAGAGGGAGAAAATCATGTTCTAAAAGATGGTAAAGGTCTTTCACTTCTTGAGTCGCACAGCTAAGTACACCTTTGGAGACCTAACAGAAGAGTAATAAGAACATAAAGTTCAGTCAGTAAGATAACACCATCAAAAGTTTATCATTAAATAAATATAGAGCCAATGCTCCCGTGACTAAGATTATCATGAGAAAAAGCTATCAGATCAGTCAAAGCAACAATGAGATGACAAAATAAACAAAAGTGTTCGTAAAATTTGCACATACCAATTCTGTGAGAAGTGATGATCTTGAAAACTGCAAAAAGGCAGAATGTCAGAACTGATTAACAACAAGAAAACAGAGTAAAATAAAGTTGAATTAAATACATCATACCACTTCTCTGTTCTCAAGTTTAGTTTCAAGATTAAATCCTATAAGATTTGCCATTCGAATGTTGCGCTCTTTCTCATTTTCAAGTTCCAAATGTGACGCACCATGTGTCTGATCATAAGGGAGCACTGACAGTGCAGCCAAAATAACTGATGATGCTATCAACTGCAAATCTTTCTGGCTCAGGTTTTTATTGAAGCTTTTTTGTAGTGTAAATAGCTTCAACCATGCATAAGCATTATAAAGATGGCTTCCTGAAATCCAAAATATTTCTGTTAACTTGGCATAATAAACCACCATCAAGGAAGCCTTGGGGGTTTTCTTGACAATGGACATCAATCCATAAATATCTTCAACAGAACGAAAGGCTTCCTGCAAGGAAACATGTTAAATAATGATCATAAGCATGAATATGCAAGATATAAAACTCATCATTAAACAGAGTAGAAAATCAACGAAATAAACTGACCTGCCAGAGTCCAAGTTCAGTAGCAATTTTTAGCTGCTCAAATCTTGTATCAAGATAAAGTTGCAAGCTCTCTGGTGCTGACAAGTCAGGTCTGTCCCTTTGGTCTTTATATTTATTTAGATTAGCTAAATGGTTTCTTATGATTTCGCACAACCTTCGGAACTCTGTTGTTCGTTTATACTGCTTGCAAAATTGGAAGGCCCGATGTGCTGTCATCTACAAGATTTTCAAAATGGAAATATCGTCATTTCAATCAATACCAAACAAGATACTACTTGTTATATGTCTGTAATTTTTATTTATTTAATGAAATTTTAACTAAACATGTTGTATGAATATATACCTTCAAAAACTCAATTAAAACGTTCAGAAAACAATAGTAATTGAAGTATGATCCATAAAGTTTACAAGATGCACGAGTAGGCAAGTACAATGGTCTTTTTGTCTCTACCCTATAAAAAATGGCAAAAGAGGAAAAACGATTTCATGGGAAACATTCGAAAAAGAGAGAAGCGTGCAGCACAATTCACCTAATGCACCCAACACCATCTAATGTTAGTAAGGCCAGCACAGCCCTAAATGGCCTCAACAGTGCTGACCCCTCTTCCTGAACAATGCCAGTTTGGATACGACCACATCAGACTAGCACCAGATGGTGCTACCACATAAAGCCTATATGTCCACTGTGAGGGCAGCAGGCCAATACCAAAATATTTTTTTGTAATATTCTCTTTGTCCAGCAACCTAGTGAATCTTTGCAATTCATCTGATAACTTAAGTCTTATATTCCTTAGAACTTAACCTTACATGCTTATATATCCAAATGAAAAACTAACAAACCACCAGTTCTAAATACTTAATCAATTAACAGTTCAGCTCATCAGCCAGAGAAAGACTTCTTGAAAAATTCAGATAAACCACTAATGGTCCTTAATGCAAAGCAGTAAAGGGCTTCGTACTGAATTACAAAAAGAGAGTAAGCATGAAACTAGTGAACCAGTTATCTTAATGCCAAATACAAATTTTGTCAAATTTCATATTTTAGTCAGAACTTGAAAATTATCCGTATGGTTGTAACAAATACACAATATTTATAAGAAGTCATTAAGGCAGGAAATACCGCATAGAGTGCCTCTAACTTGGAATTGTTCCGCAATATTTCAAGCACTGTTCTGTAGGTTTCCCAAAGAAACTTGAACCAAGGAGTAACAAGTTCACGATCGGACCTATCCTTTCCTTTCTCACCACTGACATAACTTAGCATTAAATCTTCTGGCCTTTTATCAGCTTCAAGGTCATCGACATCAAGAGCTTCTTCTAGGGCTTGTGCCTCGCTACGAGCCTTCTCAGCTTTCTCAGTAGAAAGATGCATGAAGTGCTTGATCACCTCCTCCAAGGAACTAACATTAACTTGCTGACATACAATACGGTATTGAATCAGGCCATCCTTGGCGAACCGACCTTTGCGCATGTCAACACACAACTCTACATATTTGAACATTATCCTTTCGAGAGGCTTTTGCCAAGCTCTGTATCTTTTCGAAGTTATTAGATTGTGAAGCGCCTGCAAAGCATCTTGCTTCTGCCCAACATTAATCAACTCTGCATCAAACAAATCACAAAGTAGGTGCAAACACATCTATTTTAAAAAAAAATCAAAGCTCAAGGCAATAATTTTAATGCAGAAAAGCAATTAACAAAAAGCAACAAACAAAACCAAGCTTAATAAAGTAAATTTCTTTATTTCTAACCTTCTGCACGCTTCAAAGCATTCTCTGGTTTGGCAAAATTCGCCATGTTTTGTTATAAAACTCTTAACACTGCCTGCAATCGCCTGGAACAAACGCAGGCTTTTCCATCAATCAAAAATATAATTAATCGAAAAGCTAAAACCCTGAATATCTTCAAGAAAAGACCGAAATCAAAGCCGACTATAAGTTCGCAAGGAAAAAAACCAAAAAAAATACTGATTCATAAAAATGTAATTCAATATTGATGAATTTTTGCCTTAAATCTACTAAAGCAGATCAGGAAACCTAAATTACTTAAGTCGGCCACAGATTTCTTTCTTTTATTACTTTTCATCGAAAATTTGCAATAATAAAATGAATAAACAAAAACTCGAACGAAATATATGTAAAAACAGTATAGACGAAAATTCTAAAAAAAATAAACATGAGATTAAAAATTCGATAGACTCACATGAAAAGTGTCGACGGCGAGCAGTGTGGAGCAGCAACAGCAGAGATCTTTGATAAACAGGATGCGATTTAGGGTTTTTTTCCTTTTAAATAGGGCTTTCATTCTGAAGCCCGTTTGGAATCTGCACTAGTAGTCTCCAGCCCAAGCTTTTAATTTTATTTACAAAATGATACAAGATTTTTTCTCGGTTAAATTTTGTTATTAGTCCCTATACTTACGTAGGTTTTAAATTTAACATTTATATGCTTTTCAAGGTTCAAATTTTGTTATTAATCCATGTACTACACATAAGTTGTAGGTTTAGTTAATTTTTTAAAAAAAAATTGTTTTAAAAATCTTTGTAATTTAATTACATTGTCTCTAGCGATAGATCTAAAAATATTTTTAGGGTGGGTACACATATCTTAATAATACAATATTTTATGGGATGGGTACAAATAAAATTTTATGGTGAGCACAATTAATAAAATAGATAACTATTTAAAAAAATTGAACTTCAACTTAGGCTGAAAGTATATCTGCCATTGATCGTCCTTACATTATTTGGATCTTGAATGAAATACCAAAATAAAACAAAAGTTCATTCGACTATTAACTCCCGTTAACCTGATAACAAGAGTCTAACTTAACATTTAAAAAATAAAACAAAAGATCACTCAACATCCTTAAAAGTAGAGGTGGGTGTATGGGTTAGGGCCCGCGGGCTACCCGTTTAACCCATAACCCGTGCGGGTTTTGGACACCAAAAATTGAAGTCCGTTTAAATTGCGGGCTTTTTAGCCCGGACCATTAAACCCGCGGGTTTAATGGGTATAACCGCGGGTAGCCCGCGAAGCCCGCAAAAGCCCGCTTAATTTAAAATTTATAAAATTTTAGGGAAAATAAACTTAAAGAATTTTATAGAAAAAGAAAATAAATTACCTATAAATATGATGTTACTTATAACCATTGTAGTTCTTAAATTTATTAGGACATTTGTCATAATTCTACTGCTGCTTAATATTTTTTTCATTTACAATATCAAATTATTCTTCATTTTAAAAAATAAAAATTAAAAGATTTATATAGTATTTTAGTCTTATAAAATTTACATCATTATCACTTTGGTATTTAAAGATTTTTTTATTTAATTTTGACCTTTATATTTTTCATTAAGTATGTTATCCATTTCGTTCTTTAATTATAAAAAGTCACGTGATATTTTAATAATATATCACATGACACGTAATATTTGGATTAAAAATAAGAAAGAAAAGTAAAAGAAAAAATTGAAAACATACTTTGTTGAATTTTTCTGTTTGCAGACACTTCTGTGTCTTCATATTATAGCATTGAATAATTATGTTTTATGAAAATATAGTGCGGTTATTGTTTTATTTGTTTTTCAATTTGGTTATATAAGTGAATATTGTTTTTTTTTAATTTGAGTTTAAGTAATTATATCGTTATATATATATATTAATGAAAAAAAAAAAAAAAATATTTTATAATCATTTATGACTATTTAAAATAAAATTTAAATATTATTTATTTTTTGACGGTGCTACCTTCCTTTTCAAGTTACTGGATCATTTTTAAAGGTGTAGTAAGTTAGAATATTATTTTTTATTGCATTTAAAACATTTAAAATTATTATTATTTAACGGGCCGCGGGTAAGCCCGTTTAGCCCGCGGGTTAAATGACGGCTGCGGGTCTTAAAATTAAAGACCGTTTATGATTGTGGGCTTTTTAGCCCGACCGTTTAAGCCCGCACCGTCAAAATCCGCGGGCTAAACGGGCGGGTATACCCAGCTCTACTTAAAAGTCATTTATTCTAAAAGAAGGTGAACTTAAGTGGTTTTTATTTTATTTTTTGAATATCAAGCCGGATTTTCATTATTGAGTTAACATGACTTAATGATCAAGGGATCAATGTATTAAATTAATAACATAAGGGACCAAAATTGATATTTTTTAAATAGGTGACCAAAATCGAACAAACTAAAAGCATAACAGACCATCATTATAGTTTACCCTGAAATTTAATTTAAATTAAAAATGATTATTAGACATATCTCATGGGACATCCAATTTTGTCTCTTATTAGGATGGGATAGGGTGGTCCACACGTCTAGGTTGAGTAAACCCTCTTGCTTGCAAAGCTCATTGATTAAGAGACGTTTACACATTATCCAATTAGCCAATTAAGGTAATAAATTATTGGGTAAACTACACATTTAGTACCTAAACTATTATTTTAATCCGTTTTAGTATCTAAACTTTTAATTTTTTCAAAATCATACCTAACGTTTAGTTTTCATTTCATTTTAACAGCCACCGTTAAAAAACTTAACGCATATAGTAACTAAACTATCAATTTTAGTCCGTTTTAGTACCTAAATTTTCAATCTTTTCAAAACTTAATGTTAAATTTTGAACGGGATACTAAAATAAAATAAAAACTAAAGTTTTTAACAGCGGTATACTAAAATGAAATAAAAACTAAACTTTAGACATGATTTTGAAAGAATTAAAAGTTTAAGTACTAAAATAAACCAAAAGTGATAATTTAGGTCCTAACGTATAGTTTACCCTAAACTATTTTAGGTTCAACCAACGTACCACGGAGCATTCTTATCAGTATAACAACTTATTATTACACCGTGTGTCCTTTCTTTGTTGTGACAACCAACACTACCGATTGCATGGGCCTTTGTGTGTTTGCTTTTATTTTGGGTCTTAATTTATTATTTATTTTATAAGCATATTTCTTATATCGGTATAATGATTTGAATATAATACAAAATTAAAACTGAGTTTATTAGGTAAAATGATAAAAGTTTCCAAAATCTCAAGGGGTTATGTACAAATAAAACTAGAACAGCTATCAACCAAGAGATGAGGAGGATTATACAAGAATTGGGGATTCATTCATGATAATTTAGGGTTACAATGGGGTACAAATGGAAGAGAACCTAATTAATCCACATTTGATACAATAAAGACACTTTTCATACTGTAAGAAAAAAGGTACCTCATCTTTGTAGGTGATCAGGTGATTGATTGCTTGTGGTAGATGATGTTGTCCTGCCATTCGACACACCGTTATCCACTGGCGGACTCACTCCCCATTTCCCTTCAGATTCAGATGGTTCCATCACTTTCACGGTTCCGTCGCTCAAACCGATTGCGAATTGGTTTGGCTCCATAGGGTGTGCAGCCACAACAAGTGGGTATACAGTTTGGTTTCTGAAGAACGGGGCAGATCAACAGTCCGGTTATAGATAGTCCAGATGAAATGTCTTACAGGGAATAATACCACACAGATAACTTACACTTTTAAGATTGCCGGTGACAAGTAAACTGATGAGGCAATACGGCATCTAAGTTTCAGGCTATCAGCATCGAACACCCCGATATTGCCGTCACAAAAGGTAGCATAAACAGATTGGCTGTTACAGGAATATGTTGCACAAGATATGGGCGCAGGTAGTACATCTTGTGGAATCCACTGCAGCAAATGAAATGGCATTAAAATGTGTTCCCTCTGTGTAAAAGCAATAACAAATCATCAAACTCCATGCTACTTCTCGAGTTTCCTACCTGTCGAATGCGCTCCATCTTGGAGGCATCATATATTGCTATCTGTGTTTCATGGAATAACAGCATGTGAATCTGATCCGAGTGAAATTGAACCCTTGTGTCTCCTGTAGGTGCCTTTCCAGCTGGGATTTGGATTTCAACCGATTTCCTTTTCTCCCATGTATCAATGCTCCACACACACAACTGCAGAGAAAAGCAAGATGTTAGAAGTAATAGTATAACTCTAAAAAACTAAACCTGAAAACAGTTAATGAGATGCTGGAACCTGAAAAATACCAAGGAAATTAACTCGAAAAACTAACTGAAAATAAATTGTATATTTTCTATTTTTTTATGAGTACCAGAAGTTTTATTGCTTTCAAAACCCAAAGAGGAGATATAATCAAAATAAATATTACAAGCCAGGATACTACTTACATGAGCATCAGCACCTGATGAAACCAAGATACCGAGGTTGGTTGAGAAAGCCAAACCAGTTATCCGTTTTTGGTGACCTTTCAATTTTGTTTTCACCTAAAAAAGTTAAAAACAGATTGCATCATAACCTCTTCAGAGAGCATGATAATTAAATACAAGGGGAAGAATAAATACAAACGCTTCAAAAACTGTTAGGAGGACTCACCTCATCTACTCGAACATTGTAAATATGGATAGTTGAATCCTCCATTCCAATTGCTATGATATTATTATCCTTGGGATGTAATGCCAGGAAGGTTGAAGCTGGAGGAGAAGACATAAATGTCGTCATTGCCTGCAAATCATGTGTTTATTAGCACGCGAGACATAGAATACATTCAATACATGAGCAAATGAAGGCATACCTTGAAAGTCATCATGTTAAACAAAGAAACTTTTCCACCAGTGGCTGACATCACATATGAATCATTCTTCGAGAGTGCTATGCATGGTACTGCTTCTTCCAGGTTCACACCTGTGATATCATTAGTCATAAGAAGACCACTGTTCGGTAGCCAACGCTGTGGAGCTACATTGGTTGTGGCCTTTAAAGTTTAAAAGACTTTAGGTTTCTCGTCAAAGAAAGGAAGGAATTTAGAAAGAAAACGTTGAGAGAAAAATATTCTTATTTGAGATAAAGTATTGTACCTTCCCAGATAGATTCTGTTCACTGCGGGACCACTTCCATAGCTTCTGAACACCGTTTGACCCAAGTGCCAAAATACCAACAGCAGCATTTGTATATAGAAGCCGAACAACCTTTAAAGAGATGCAACGGTTCAGTGCCATGGTAGAAAAACAATGATACGAAACTGAGGTTAGAAGAAGTTCAACAGACCTTGCTGGAGGCTTCCGTGCTTTCAGGCAAGGTAACTAACCGATATTGAGCAGAATCCATGATTTCAGCTAACTGCCAGGCTTTAGCCTTGTCTATTGCATCATCCATTACTCTTGGCTTTTTGACACTTCTTCCCAATGGATCAACGCCATTCTTGGGGGAAACACAAATCCAAAACAACAAAGGCAATTGGAAGAACATCAAAAGCATGAAAAACACTTGAAAAAAAACTAGGTCTATTTGTATTATAAAAAGCTCAGTGGAAATACAAAATGTTCCTTATTGAATGAAAAGAGAACTGAAGGGGAGCGCCCATAAGCTAAAAAAGGATGCTGGACCTTAAATCTAACTCCTAATGTGCTTGTTGCAGTAACCAAGAGCAAGAACAAAAAGTTCCTTTCCAAAGGATGAACCATATGATTAACTATTGTATTCAGAAAAAAAAAAGTTTAAAAGGTAACTCAAGGTATATCCAGCTAACATACAAGTATAGGAGACGGCCTGACAGGAGAACTCCTTTCCGCTTTACAACTAACAGGACTGACATTGCCAACTGCTGAAGAGCCAGAAGCCTAACCAACAGAGAGAAAACATAAAAACATCCCGGTATTGAGACATCAATATTCTTAAGGAAACATTAAGCAAATCTAAACAATCATTACCTTAATTCCAGTAGAAAGAATGGGTGTTCTCAATGGATCGAAAGTTGATGTTTCAGTTGCTCTTAAAGATCTGATACCCACAGCATTTGCAAGTATTTTGAATCCATTGTCAGCTGTTGTCACAGCCAGGAGATTTCCTTCCTTGTTGAATTTCACACGGGGAAGACTCTGAAGCAATTAATGTGATATGTTAGACCTTCTATCAAAAAAAATGTGATATGTTAGACACTCAACCTAGTAGCATATATGTAACATGTTTCGCAAAACAGCTATGAGATTTGAACATTTAACTTACAGGGAGCCCACCCTCAGAATCGGTGGAAGTGAGAAGATTAATATTATCCATGTCCCAAAACTTTATTTGGCTATCTTCTCCTGCAGCTAGAAAATGATTTTGTGTTGTGTCAAATGAAACCACGCCTGCTGATTTCTTTCTGAACCCCACATAAGTCCTCTTTATTGCTCCTTCACTTTCATTCCACTCAACCAGAAAAGATTCTCCATCTTTACTAGTTCCGCAAGAGAACAATCTGAAACAAAATCAGAAAAAGTTCAAAACTAGAATGAAATGAATTACATATAAAATTTGACACCAAAAGCTCAATTAAAGGTGTTAAGAGCATTTTTCATTTTTGCAATAAACTCAAAATTCTTAACGGTAAGAAATTATATCTTAAGATTCATGATCATACCTACTTCCATCAGCACTGTAAAGCATTGTAGTACACCAGTGACCTGGGGCATCATAGTCAACTCTTGAACCCATATTATCATACAGCCAGGCCTTAATTTTCCCATTCACAGCAGTTGAAAATATAAACTGCAATAACGTAGATGATGACCACATGAGAGTATAAATTGGCATCCATACAGCAAAGTAAACATTCAATTCTAAGCCAAAAAAAGCATTTTAACTGAACCGACAAAAACTATATGTCCATAAGACACTGGCCTAAAATATTAGATTGAATCAAATATAGTGGAGCAGTATAGCACCGAGGGGAAAGTTCTAACTAGGAGAATGGAAATGGTTTTGCTAAATCAGGCAGCCCTGTGGTGGATTAACTGAATGTGGAATCATAAATTGCAGAAGGAGAGAGCAGATTACTAAATTAAATTTCATGCTTTGAACAAGTTAATTGTGACGGTGACTTCAGGCGGACAGACTGAAAAGTATATGTAATTAACAACTATGACATTTTATTTTACCTGAATGTTCTCTTTATGATGTGGGCAGATGGAATAAACTGGTGCATCATGACCTTCAAAATTAAACAGTTTTTGTCCAGTCATCGAATCCCATACCTGCTCCATTTCTTTCATTAAGATAACAAGAAACATCCAGTATAATCAATACCTCTAAAAAACTTAATACCTCCTACCTTTATAAGCTTGTCATCTCCACATGTAACAATGCACAGCTGTTTGTTTGGATGAGCAAAGGCTAAGTCATTTACACCACCAATATGGGCATCAATCTGTTAATAAGAAAAGGTCAGACGCTAGTTATGAATCCTTTTAGCTGGAGAAGTATAAAAAATGACTTAACCTCCAAGTGCTGGACTAGATCATTTGATCCAGGATAAGTATACAAATGAAGTAGGTGTTTGGAAAATGCAACCCCTGCAGCAAGAAAGGCAATAAGCACAAACATATGCACACTAAAATGATAGTAATCTATCAAAAGGTACACACCTACAAAACTTCCATCAGGACTCCATGTGACACAGCTGACAGATATTGGTGTATCATTGACCATTAAAGCCTGCAGTAACTCTTCTAACAAAATCAATTGCAATGTTGAAACACATAGAAATTGATAAAATAGACATGGGTCATATGACAACAGTTTGATAGACATTGGA